>NC_141604.1:17073312-17193312 GCF_047967505.1 Dipteris shenzhenensis
GAATCAGTATTGGGTAGAAGTAATAGCCACCGTAAACTATTTGCTTAATGGGCTTCCTACCGAACCGATACAGGGTATGACTCCTTATGAAGCATTCACTAGACACAAGCCACACATTGGGCATCTCCGCATATTTGGTTGCATAGCATATGCCCACATACATGATGATCATCGCAGTAAATTGGATGCGAAGTCATGCAAATGCATCATGGTTGGCTATAGTAAAGAAAGAAAAGCACACAAATTGTATGATCCCATCAACCGCGAGGTCATTATCTCCAGAGATGTAATCTTTGATGAGGAATCAAAATGGAAAACCTCACCTACACAGGGCCACAACAGCTCAGACGGTCTACTAGGGAAAGCAGACCTCCAGCCAGATTGGCATATGCTCAAAAAGGCAAAGAAATTCAGGTGGAAACCACCAACTATGCTCTTATGACTACCATCATGGCTACAAAAGAGCCAGTGTACTTCGAAGATGCAGTAGACAAGCCATAATGGCAAACTTCTATGAATGAAGAAATGGATGGTTTGTATAAGAATAATACTTGGGAATTATGTGACCTTCCACCAGGAAAGAAGGCCATAGCCAAAAAATGGGTATACAAAGTGAAGTACAATCCAGATGGAAGTATTCAAAGATACAAAGCCAGATTAGTTGCAAAAGGATTTGCACAACAATATGGTCAAGACTATGATGAGACTTATGCTCTAGTAGCAAAGATGGATTCCATACGGTTCTTGATATCACTAGTGACACTCAGCAAATGGAATGTGTATCAGCTCGATGTCAAGAATGCATTTCTCAATGGTTACCTAGATGAGGAAGTCTACATGCAACAACCAGCAGGTTATGTTGGACTAGGAAAAGAGAATAAGGTTTGCCATCTCAAAAAAAGTCTCTACAGCTTAAAACAAGCACCCAGAAGTTGATACAACAGAATCGACAAGTATTTTGCTGATCTGGGATAGATAAAGTCCAATGTAGATCATACTCTCTACTACAAAGTTAAGGGGAAGACATTACTATTGCACTTTTGTACGTAGATGATCTGATTGTGACAGGAAGCAAGGAGGATAGCTTCATCAGAAAACTAAAACAAGACTTATCTACAGAGTTCGACATGAAAGATCTTGGACTTATGCACTATTGTCTTGGAATTGAGTTTTGGAGAGATTCAGATAGCACATTCATGAGTCAACTCAAGTATGTTGACAGTCTCCTGAAGAAGTTTCATATGGCAGATTGCAAGATTGCAGCCACTCCCATGGAACAGAGTTTCAAACTTACTAAAGATTCAAAAAAGCCTACAGTCAATGACAGATACTATAGGCAGCTCATCGGATCTCTTATATATCTGACAATCACATGGCCAGATATTTGTGATGCAGTAAGCTCACTAGCACAATTTATGGCAAATCCAAAATAGTCTCACTGGAATGCAACCAAAAGAGTCTTGAGATACATCAGAGGTACAAGATAGTTTGGGATATAATACAGAGGAAGTCATCCACGGTTGCATGGATACTATGACAGTGACTATGCTGGAGATCATGAGACTAGGAGATCGACACAGGGATATGCATTTTTCCTTGGTCAAGGAACTATATCATGGTTGTCAAACAAATAGCCAACTATTTCTTTGTCTTCGACTAAAGCAGAATATAGGGCACTCACTACAAGTGCATGTGAGGCTATATGGCTCAGAAGACTATTGTCAGAAGTAGATTACGTTGATGACTCAAAGCCAACAACAATATACTGTGATAATCAATCGGCTCAAGCATTGGCCAAGAATCCAATATATCACTCAAGGACAAAGCACATTGATGTTAGAGAGCACTTCATCAGAGAAAGAGTGCTACTTGGTGACATCACACTGTAGCATTGTGATAGCAAAGAAAATGTTGTAGACATCTTTACCAAACCACTCGGTAAAGAGCTATTCGAGAAACACCGACTAGCTCTTGGTTTGACACAGAGGAAGGACATTCCCATTAAAGGGGTGTGATTGAATGTAATGCTCAGTCCTTCTTCGATTCCCCAGAATCATCATCTTGAGGGAAGGCCTACTTCATGATGTTGATCTTGAGGGAAGGTGTTGAGAGTTCATGCTCAACATCATGTGATCTGTGTGCATAGCACCATCACGTGATCATATGTGCATAGCACTAACCTTATAGAGTGCTATAAAGGAAGGGTTAGATCCCCTAACCCTAACCCTAAATGGGTTTGTATATATTCTATTTTTTCAACTAAATCTAGTGTATAGTTAGTCATTTTGTGGTGTGCTCTCTAGCTGTGCCCTCTCTCCTCATCTCCACTCTTCGCCTCTCCCCTCTTCATATTTTGTCAGTCCCCCAACCTACAAACTGGCGGAGCAGATAACTATGGGGAAGTTCTCATTGGCCACCAAGAGAACTAGCATACATGCCAACCTAGCAACCCAAGTAGCACTCTAACCATGGCGGTTTTTGAATGCACATTTTAGCATTGTTTAAGCAATTTTAGGGCACTTTTTACCTTTTTTATAGCATGCTCATCATCGCACAAAGACTAACACAAAGGAAAAAAATGATTGTGCAGAGACACTCATATTTTATATTGAAAACTAGACTATCAATTGTGCCTAAGGGTATATTAGAAATCCCTTAGCACCTCATAAGTGGCATACCCTAGTACAAAATCATAGTATATATAAAATTTTTATTACAACAGTCTAAGCAGATTCACCATTTGGTTCTTGTTGAGAGAATATGAGAAAAGAGAAACTTGTTTGTATTACTATAAAATTTTGGCAGCCTTGGGCCTAGTCTATTATTAAATTTTTATTACAATAGTCTAAGTAGATTCACCCTTTGGCACTAGATGAGAGAATATGACAGAAGAGAAACGTGTCTGTATTATTACAAAATTTGTAAATATTACAAAATTTTGGCAGTCTTGGGTGCATACTTGGGCCCTATGCATCTTGGGGTGCATACTTGGGCCCTATGCATAAAATTTTGGCTGTTTCCATCCCTCAATGCATCCCAAAGGAGGTTGGACATAAAATAGGGCACTCCAGTCAAAAGGAATGCTATCCCATCTTGCAAGCCTTTGAAGGAGGTTGGACATAAATAGGGCCACTAATGGAGCTCCACTCAAAGCAAATAAGCACTACCTTACCATGCAACCCTTTCCAGTAGGATAGACATAAATAGAACAGGGATGCTAAGGAGCATAAGGGGCAAAACCAGCAAACTCTTCCAAAGAAAAGCTAACTCCTTGATTGATGTCTAAATGGGGTCCATAGAAAAGGACTGAATGCAATTCGTCTCCATTCATCCATCTCAACTCCTCGATCTTGAGACTAATTGATAACCATTGTTGAACACAAAGCCTAAACACAACACATGGTATTAAAATATTTGAGCAATGCAATGTGACAACCTTGAAGAAAGAAGAAGATAGAATAGGGACGATGTTGGTATAACAAATGTTGGTAGCAGCAGGTGTCAACGCAAGAGCAAAGATGGCGAATAGGGGAGTAATGGAGAAATAGGCGATGAGAAATGGAGAAATAGTGTTCTGTATGGTAACCAAGGGAGTTGATGAGAAGTGGAAAATAGCTGATGGAGAAATAAAGTTCTAGATGGCAAACAGGGAAGCCAATGAGCAATGGAGAAACAGTGTTAGATGCATCAAGATGAGGGTCAATTGAACATGTGGCATTTTATCAATGGGAATGTCGAAAAAATCATTAGTGATGTCCAAAAAATCAAAGTGGCCTTTACATTAATCAAATGCTAGCTCGGTGCCATGTCTAATTAATCATAATTTGCCTTTAATCAATCAATTAATCAATCATGTGTAAAATCCATGCTAGCTTTGTGGATTCATTCACAATGCCAAATTAAAACTTGGTATTAAAAAAAAAACAATAGCCAGCTCATTGCAATCATCATGGTTAGCCTTTAGAGCCCTTAAAACCCTCTTATATATCATATCAGAAACCCTCTGCACTCCATAGATTTACTCCTTTCTTCGATTTCCACACGAGGAATATTCTCTTTTCTTTCTCCACAAGAGCATCACCAAAGCTCTGATACTAGTAAAACCAAAAGGTAAATCTTTTCACACAAATTCACCACTTAATCAATTGGAGAAGAACACAATCACACTATGAGAGCGATAGCTGACTGGGTACAATCTCCCCCCCCCCTAGATGAGTGGCTCACACTTCCTCATCTAGAGTATTTATGATATGCCATAAAAGCACCAAGGAGCCAAAATTATCCCTCTCATCCAAAAATGAGGGATTTGCTTTACATAGCCATCTTAGGTTCCAAAATGAATTATGTCCTCCACATATATACTGCTCAAACTTGCAATAATAAAACAAATACAAAATTGGCCCATGGCCATTTATAATGTGCTGTGCGACACCTTGATCAATATCCTCGCACTAACTACAATCCTTGCTATGAGTTCCATCACCTATACTCAAGCCACCAATTACATTAGTTATTAACAATCGATTGAATGAATCACCGAATCAACCAATCCCAACATAACTGTGCTCAAAGCACAATAATCAAGCACAACACCAATATCACTAGTGACATCAGTATTAACATGGAATCACCCATAATACCGACCATCTAGCATGGCAAAAAACAAGCTCGTCAGGCATCCCCAACTAACCACACAAAGTATCCGCTAGGATCCCCACCGCGTCCGGTGCACTCCTATGGAGTACTTTGCCATAGTCACGCTTGACTAAACTAATAATATCCAAAGCAAGATATATCAGAAAATATAATTTTCATAACAGTTGTGGAAGACATGTATGGATTGATTTGGCATGCCACATGGCCATATCTAACATGGAACAAAGGACTGCCACATGGACAACATATTGGCTATCATTGGACAGCATACAAATTATGATAATGCACTTCAAGTATATTTTGGAAGCTTTTTCATAGAACCATCAAGTTTAGAAGAGACTTAATTCATTTATGTGTATGACCCAATGTAGAAGGGTTCTGACAAGTTGTCTAGTCCTAATCAGTTGTCCAAATAGATTCTTAGATGTTGCTAAACCAAATTTTCTCACTGGGCTATCGTATTCTTTGGCATGGAATGGTATTGAAGGAGCCGAGGCTATTGAAGTATACCCCTTTATAAAGTGCACTATTATTGGTCATTTTCACATTCTACTGTCCACACTCCTAAGTAACCCTGCCTTCCACAACCTTGTTCTTCATCTTCCCTAGCATCCTCCCACACTCATGGCTTTCCCTTGAGAACCCTTTTAATGATAATGCAAGAAAAGGAGCTACCACATGGGGTCTGGGGAGGACATGTGCTACCCTGTGAGCTATTGTGTGGATGCCTTTGGAGGTTGCATGGTGTAAGATTAAAGTAGATACAATGGGAAAAGTGAAGCTTAGTTTAGGGTAAGCCATTTGGGATAGGTCATGGCATATTGCAGCCAGACTTGGTGCCTGGAAGAAGTTGACAAAATCATGAGCCGCTTGCAAGTTTGCATGGACATTCTAGAGTAGACAGGGCAAGGTGTAATAGCTTGGGATGATTTCAAATAGACTAGCATATATATGTGCATCTATCTAGGACTATCCGAAAGGTTGCACCAAGTGGTATAGAGAAGGCTTTAGGTGTGTAAAAGGTCAAAGATCAAGGCAAAATGCCTAGAACAGAAAGATGCCTAATCTATAGGGTGTTTTGGTCTTGTAAAAGGCTTAGAAAGGCTTAGGATAGGCCATTTAAGCCTAGGTCATTGTTAGCTTGCCAATATAAAATTTTGATGCCAATATAAAAGTTTCACTCCTTAATGAAACTAACATGAAAAAATCATCCATGCATGGGGAGCACATAGGCTGCCATGTGAGCTACTATGTGGATGCCTTTGGAGGCTACATGGTGTAATTTTGAAGCAGATGCAATGGACAAAGGGAAGTTTAGCATAGGTGAAGCACATTGTCTTAGTTTTGGCCATCTAGGAGGGGAAGCTTGAAGGTGTAATTGTGGACAAAATTATGAGGCCAACTCAAGCTCTTTAGGAGCATGCATGTTGAGTATTTTAGAATGACATGAAGATAGGAGAGTAGCATTCTTTTGTTAGTACAGGGGTTCAGGTTTTGGTGGTACACTGAACTTGTCTTTTGTATTGTATTTATCTCTAGTATGGAAATATATATTGCTGGTTCTATATCTCTCAAGAGAATTGTCTATTTACTTGCTTGCACATATATATTAAGTACACACGAAGGAGAGAAATTGGATTGAAATAAACTCTAGTGCTATGTGAGTATCTAGGCCATATTTATCGATGTCTCTAAAGGAAAGTGTCTTGGTGAAGGAGTAGATATCTGTTGCAAGTGTCTTGGTGAACAAGTAGACATATGTTGCAAGGTCCACAAATCTATGTCATCCCCTCTAAAGGCACTTCATCTCCATGATACCTGCCTCTTCTAATTGCAGCACTTGATCCTCCTCTAGATACCTACCTCTTCTAATTGTAGCACTTGATCCTCCTCTAGGATACCTACCTCTTTTAATTGTAGCACTTGATCCTCCTCCAGATTCATAGACCTTACAATAGATATCTACTCCTTCACAAGCAATAACACCCATTTTAAATTCAGGAGTGTTGCCACCTCGAGGGCCTCCCTTCCCAAATATCCATGATTGGTTCCACCCACCTCTCCTAATCCATTTGAGGATGAGAAAATTTAGGGAGTAGCTCAAACCCTCTTTAGACTATGGTTCAGACTAGAGCACAATGATTACTTGCTCTCAACTCAAGAACTTTGACATATTGAACCCAAGATCCCCTACATTGCATTTGACCTCTCCTTTCATCATTGAATTGAATCTAAACAAGTCTCTAGAAATTTTGTAGCATACTTAGAAAATTATATAGCAACAAATCTCTCAGGTCTAAAGGATAGTGTTGCCACCCTTGGCGTTAAGATTCAATAGCTCTAGACTTCACAAGTCAGCTCGCTACATGAGGATGACATGCCACCTATCAATGATCATATAGATTCAATTCCCCATGAGATAGAGAACGTGACAATTTGTGTTCTGTATTGTCTCTTGAAGCTTCTCAATAAAAAGGAATTGACATCAAACTATCAAAAGCCTATGTTGGTCAACAAAGTTGCCGAACCATTGACTAGTAGCTTGCTAAAATGTGCTTATACTTTGGCACAATCAAATTAACTGAAAGAAAGAGGATTTTCCTTGAGACCTCAACTCTTTCTTGTGGTGGTAGAGATGCCTCAAGGACCCAAAAAAACATAATAACTTGGGAATGTTTTGAATATGTGCTTCTAGTTTGTACCATACCAATGTGGATTTCCAAGCACACTCAAAACTACCTCTTTGTCTGCCTACATCTCCCAATTCATCACACATTGTGTATAGAGGTCCTAAAAGCAAACCTCTCCACTAGATCAGATGCTATTACATATGCAGAGTGCATCATGGACTTTCAAGGACCAAGGAAATGAGGTTCTGCACAATACCAGAACTTCATAGTAGCTAGTACTTCTCATCCTCAGGACACCTCAAAACCCTAAAAATGAGTTGGAGATCAAGGCTCTCGAGAGTCATAGACTAACAAGTTCTAACAACCTCATGATAGTTCCCAACAAAATCATTCTTCTCAAGATCACACTTCATTCTCTTCTTGATCTCCACATAGCAATGACCACCCTCAATACTCCAAAGTTTTGGCTATAGGATCATCAAAGAAAAATGGAGCAGCCTCAAAAGGATTTTGGACCATCTATACTAGTGACCACAAATGGGTAGTTGTCAAACACGACCGAGACAGTATTCCAACATGGAAACCAACACTTCACAAACTAAAGAGACTCCTCTAGTACAAGATAAAAAAGACAACTAATCTCGCATGGCCAACACTATTCAAATGAGCCTTGTTAGCAATCCTAAAGCTTCCTTGGACACCCAAGTTCTCTATATCAAAGGATCCATTCAAGGTAACTCCATCACTGTTTTAATTGATAGTGGCTATTCCCATTACTTCCTTGCTAGTTCCTTGGTACAATGGCTTTACCTGATCATCAGTTCAATTACCAAGTAGAACTTGCAAATGGAAGTACATTACTGTGCAGTACCAGGTCAAACAACTATCCTTTCAAATTAAACAATATGCAGACAAGTTGAACTTTGACATCATGCCACTCTTCCACTATGATATCCTAGGACACTAATGGCAATCAACTTTTGGTCACAACCCATCAATCAACTTTCACAATCACATGATCTAGTTTGTCCACAATGGAAAATTGATCAAATTAATTGGTTTTGGGGATGCCCCTACAACACCAGTTGCCTCATCATTAGATGTTAAGAAGTGGGTTCATAAAAGGCAAGTTAAAACCACACTTCTATTGGTTACC
This sequence comes from Dipteris shenzhenensis, assembly GCF_047967505.1. NCBI lineage: Eukaryota > Viridiplantae > Streptophyta > Polypodiopsida > Gleicheniales > Dipteridaceae > Dipteris > Dipteris shenzhenensis. The sequence goes on from NC_141604.1 coordinate 17,081,755, forward strand.
TTATTGGAAGGGACACCTAAGAAAGATCCTCCTGAGTACCTACACCAACCATTTTTCCAACCCTACTTCAAATTTTTTCCATAGGAGTTACCACATTAGTTACCACTCCATGACCAGTGAACCACACAATTAGACACTGGACCTTTTTTCTAGCCCTATCTAGACATTGCATTAGTTTCCACAGGAGTTACCACATCATTGACTAGTGGAACCCACAATCAAGATTCTAGGTAATACTCCACCATCAAAGCCTCCTTATTGATCTCAACAACTAGAAACTGACTGGTAGTATTTTACTCCAAAAATAAGACCTTTGCTTTTTGTCCAAGAAAAAAATCATTCTAGAACTAACAAAATGTCACATTGCAGAAGAAAGGATAGTGAAACTTATGGATAAGATAAGCATAAAAAATAAATAGTAAACAAATGCTCAATATGTACAAGCAAAGAGTCCTTTGAGCATACTATTTCAGTCCCAAAGACAATTGATACAATATAATATCTATTAATGACTTGAGGCAATGGACAATCAACTTAAAATAAAAGTGTAATCCTTTTCAATATAGCAGTGATGAATTGAGCATTGAGATCCTTTTAAAGGTAACCGCCTACACTTAGCAAATGGTCATTCGATTGAATTAGGATGCAAGGCATGCAAGGCTTAAAGTGTAAATGGTTGATTACATTTAAGGTTACAACAGTAATCCAACTTTATGACCCATGGGTTTGGGTCTTTTCATAAATTCCCTCTCTTGCACATTAAAAAATTGAGTGGGTTGTTGATCAATCACCTACATATGGATCCCCCCAACACCAGCACTCATGATGGAGCAAGAAATCATTGGCCAAACTTGAAATAATTTGAAGGAGGCTACTTTGAAGTTTGGAAGGGGATGGTAGAGGAGATTGTTTGGAAATTTTGAGTGTACCTTCCTAACTCATCCTACTCCCTGAGGTTGGAAAGTTATTGCCCCAAATTGCCTATCGTCCAGTCAAAATGGAAATGTAGAATTGACCTAGGACTCATTAGAAAAAAGGGAGCTCATTTTGGGGCCTTAAGAGAAATTCACGATTTCTTCATTTTTCTTTTCTCTAAAACAATAAAATATGTCATAATCCCACTAATGTATGGAATAGAATTTGGTATTTTTGACATCACCGGCACATTTAGAGCAGGCCAAAACCCTTGGAGGGACTTTTGAAATGCCCAAAATGGGCACCTGTAGATCCAAAAAATGCCTAAAACCCCTAAACCAATTGTGCAAAAGAATGTGATTTGACACGTTGGCTTGGCACCTACCAACCTATCAACGTGTCAAGCCAACGTGTTAAATTGCATTCTTTTGCACAATTGGTTTTCTGGGGCTTTTTGGGCTTTTTTGGGCCTCTGGGTGCTGGTTTTTGGCATTTCAAAAGTCTTTTTGGGGATTTTGGCCCACTTCAGATGAGCTAGTGATGCCAAAAATACCAAATTATGCACCATATGTCAGATATAATAAAGTATCTAAAGTATCCTCATTGAATGCAAACTCGATGATATTTCTTTTTTTTCCTTTTTTTTTCAATGTTACGTTGGCCCTCTTTTGATTGGTGGAGGGCTATTTTGCTTATAGGCTAAAAGGCCCCAAAATGAGCTCTGATTTTTCCTAATGATTGCATTGAGGTTCTATACAATCTATGAGGTTTATATAGAGGTTTGTTGGGAGGACCAAAAATAGGAACATGAGAAAGAAAAGAAATAGGGACAGGATGAAAAAGCAGGGCAAGATGCTGATGCAAGGGTTGAGGCAATGGGTTTGGATTCTATCCCTAGTACTACACAATGTCAAAAAGAGTTCTATACCCTATGGTTTTGGAACCTAGGATGCAACCAATGGATTGACGAGGTGTCAGATGATGTGCATGTAGTTAATGACCCTATTGGCACTAGTTCTCTATCAAATCTTGCACAAGGATGGCCTGATCATGGGAAAGTTCGTGAAATTACTCTACCTAGAAGTACACCTATTTGATGGTAAAATTCACCACTTACACTAGGGTGCCCAAGCCCCCTATGATGAGATATAAGAGTTGTCGGGAGGGCCTGGGTCGTCTGTTGAACCTATGGTGACTGGGGTCTATGGGTTCAGAGCTGATTGTGCAAGACATTGAGTTGGTCTGTGAAGCTTTGGATCTCAGCTTCTATTTCTTGATCATCTTTGTATTTTGCTCGTGCTCCTCCTTTTTCCCACTACCTAGTTGTTTTCAACATTGTGCTTTGTTGGAGGGCATCCAATTGTTTCTTCAAGATCCAATAGCTACTGACTAGCTAGCCTCGATGGTAGTAGCTGCACCCATTCGAGTAGTGCCATCAAACAAAGAACATGATCTGTGGTGCCAAGGGATTTTGAGGCAACAACATCAAGTCATTTAGGGGATTACTAGGCTCATGGCCTTAGAAGATTTATCTTGCACCCGAGGATTCATTGAGTGTCCACTCTTTCAACACCCTAGGATGCCCAAGAGATCATACCCTCTAATGTGAGGGATGGCCTTCACAATGTGAAAGGGATGCATAGCTTAGATCAGCTAGCTGTAAAGGGGAACAAAGGAAGTCATAGCTGTAACATCATTATTTTGGTACGATAACATGAGAGTTTCTCCAAAAAAACTGATGTCTATAAGCTACTGCTTTGCCACCACTTAGAAAGGAGCTAATCGTGAATTATGGGAGCAATAAAGGACGGATTTATCGAGACCTACATCTAAGGTCACTGGCCTTTTAAAAAAAAAAGAAATTGTGTGATAAGAGCTCCTGTGAGTGCTCTACCTAGTGGTAAAATGGTACAGCCAGCCATCGTGCATGCCGCCGCTACAGATCTACAGTGTCCACTTGGCCTACATCATCATCCACAAAAAAATCACCTTGGCTCGCGTGATTATTTCTCTATCTGCACGCTCGACATAGTCTGGGCCTTGTCGCAATCATCGCATGTGCCGACTCTAGATTTGGAGTCTAGAGGACTCTACTACTACTGCTTGGAGTCCCTAGAGTCTCTAGGCACTCGTTCCATCGAAGCAACTCGCTACCCATGCGTAGTATAGCCGTGCTACGTTTACTATCTTGGTAGCCTCGATTCTGCACCACTCACCCCTCTAGAAATCTTGTGCCCATGCTGTGCGAGCCTTCGTCTACTAATCGATGGTAATTGGAATCAACAGCAACACTAAAGATGGTGACATCATTCCTGTAGGCGGCATCATTTTTTTTAATTTAACGTTCTTTTTCTTCTTTTAAGCCAAATGTCCATTTGACTTCATACAAAGGGACCCTAAGGTTCAAAAGGCCCTTTAAAAGAATTTATTTATTAAAGAGAAAAAGAAGAATAAAGCGTTCTAAAGTTCAAAAAAAAGAAAGAAAGACATTTTCCTCTAGCAATCTGCAACACAAAGTACAAGGCCACTCCACCGACCAGCAAAGGCGTATTCAAAAAAAGAGAGAGAAGAAGAGCAAAGCAAAATTTAAGAAAGATTGAATCAAGAAGGTGATTGGAACCACGAATCACTAAGCAATTAATTGGAGATTAGTCGAGCGCATAAACTATCAAGAATCGCATGGTGGGGGGACTTGCTCAAGCTGCTGTGTCAAACACACATAGTACACACAAGGAGAAGCACACTCAAGAACATACAAAGAGAGATGGAGGCCAAAAACGTTTTCTTGCTAGTTTCTTCTTCTTTCTCCTCACACTTTACAATCTACACAAAGTATAGATAAGATACAACATAAAAGAGAGTAACCTACTAGGTCAAACAGTGCATAACTGACTATACTAGTCAACTGGTGCTATAACTATGCCAGTTGTAGATAGATATAACAAACCAACTATGATAAGTGATGAGTCAGTGGTCATGTGACAATCATGATGACCACCAACGTGCCAAGTGTAGTTGTGCGGATCCATCTAACCAGGCGGTCCACCATCAAGTGATGAGTCAGTGGTCATGTGACAATCATGATGACCACCAACGTGCCAAGTGTAGTTGTGCGGATCCACCTAACCAGGCGGTCCACCATCAATGTCCGCACGTGTTGAGCTTGCCATGTCAACATTCCCCCTCAAGCTCAACTGCATCTCTGCAACTCCAAGTAAGCTTCGAAACATCTAAAGCTTCTCTGCACCCAATGCCTTTGTGAAAATGTCAGCTACCTACTCAAAGTCAATCTCACCTACTAATACCTTTTCTCTCACAAAGTGGTAGTGAACCTCAATATGCTTTGTTCTAGCATAAAACACAGGGTTCTTGGCCAACTATATGTTGCTCATGTTGTCACAATAAATGACAACTGGACCATCTACCTGCACATCCAAATCACACAATAACTTTTGCAGCCATACCACCTCACATGCTGCCATAGTAGCACCTTTGTACTCAACCTCTATACTCGATAAAGCAACTGTAGGTTGCTTTTTGCTACTCCAAGTAACTGCTGCACTGCTAAGGAAAAACATGAATCTATTGGTAGATCTTCTATCATACATACTACCAGCCCAATCTGCATCTGTGTATCCAAATACTTGGATCTCCTTGCTTGCCTCCTAAAAAAGTCCATAATGCAAAGTGGACTTCGCATACCTCAATATGCGTCTAACGGCATCCAAATGAGGCTTTCTAGGCATCTGCATAAACTGGCTAACAAGGCCAACAGCATAGCTCAAGTCTAGCCTTGTGATGGTCATGTAAATCAAACTCCCTACTATCCTTCTAAACATAGTAGGGTCTTCTATCTCATCTCCAATATCAGCACTCAACTTCACATTTTGCTCGGCACTGAAAGAGGTTTACACGCTGTCATACCATACTTGGATAACATATCCAAGCCATACTGCCTTTGGGAAAACCATATACCATCATCACATCTGATCACTTCAAGGCCAAGGAAGTATCTCAGCTCACCCAAATCCTTCATCTCAAACTTCTTCTTCAAAAGGCCTTTAACTTCAGCTATCCCACTATCACTGTCACCTGTAAGAATCAGATCATCCACATAGATGACTATGATGACCAAACCTGCATCTCCCTTTCTCACATAAAGTGAGTGATCAGCATCAGAAACATAAAATCCAATGTTGACAAGATATTCTCCGATCTTGTCAAACCATGCTCTAGGTGCCTGTTTCAGCCCATTGAGTGCCTTCTTTAACCTGCACACATATGTGGGATGCTCTACATCCTCATAACTTGCTGGCTACTCCATATACACTTCTTGTAAATCACCATTTAAAAAGGCATTCTTTACATCCATTTGCTGCAAACTCCAACCTTTGGCTACTGCCAAGGCAATCACACATCTAACAATTGCCATCCTAGCAAGTGGACCGAATGTCTCATCATAATCTATGCCATTCGTCTGGGCATAGCCCTTTGTAACCAACCTGGCCTTATACTTGCTAACAAATCCGTCTGTATTATGCTTTATTTTGTAAACCCACTTACAACCAATAGCTTTCTTGTCCTTAGGCAATGGTACAAGATCCCAGGTCTTGTTGGCATCTAATGCAGCCATCTCCTCATTCATTGCTGCATCCCAATGAGCATGACTAATAGCATCCTCAAAACAAGTAGGCTCAACATTCTCAACCACTTTCACCATATAGGCATAACCTTCAAAGACAAATCTTTTCATAGGGTATCTCACCCTATTAGACCTGTGTATCACTGGATCACTGAATGGAGTCTTTGCATTAATTTGTGTTCTCTATACACTTGGAGTCCTCACTGAAGGAATACTAAGTTCTTCATCTAAACTCTCTGAACCACTGGAATCTCCATCAAGAACTGCATCAATACAATCTAACACTTTCTTCTTCCCTTTATCTTTACCTGCAACACTAGAAGATGCACTTGAAGATGTAGGACTACTCCTTAGTCTCCCAGACCAAGGACTAACAGTTGGTCTACTATTAGATGATGTCTCTGGACCACTAAGGCTCTGTGACTCATTCTTTTTTGTTTGCACATAACTGTCATGATCATCATCTTCCTTCAATGCATCACCAGTAGATGCATACCAACTGCTCATCTCATCAAAAATAACATCCCTGCTCACTCTAAACTCACCTGTGATAGGGTTATAGCAACAATATCCTTTTTGCTCCAAAGAATATCTAATAAAAATACATTTTTCAGCCTTTGGGTCAAGCTTCTTCCACAACTCGTCTGGCACATGAACATATGCAATACACCCAAACACTTTCAAGTGTGACACATTAGGCTTCTTACCTGTAAACCGTACTTCAGGAGTCATTCCATGAACTGCAGTTGTGGGAGTTCTGTTCATAATATATACAGCTGTATGAACAGCTTCAGACTAAAAATGCTTAGGCATATTCTTTTTAGCCATCAAGGCCCGTGCAACTTCTACAATATGCCTGTTTTTCCTTTCTACAACCCCATTTTGCTGTGGGGTATACCTGCATGTAAACTGTCTCTTTATTCCATGAGATCTCAAGAAGTTACTAAACTCATTAGAGAGATACTTTCCCCCTCCATCTGACCTCAGGCATTTAACTTTTAAGCCTGTTTCTGTTTCAACATCTGTTTCAACAGCAGCCTTGAAGGTTTTGAAGTGCTCAAACACATCACTCTTTTCCTTCATAAAGTACACCCACATCTTCCTTGAACAATCATCAATAAACGTGACAAAGTATTTGCTGCCACCAAGAGATACATTCTGCGTAGGTCCCCAAACATCTGTATGCACAACATCAAGTACATTTCTGCTTACATCTCTATCATGTGAGAAGGGTTGTCTTGCCTGCTTACCAAACTGACATGCTTCACAAACCTTATGAAATTCTATAACTTTAAACATAGGCAAACCTTTAACCAACCCTTTAGACTGCATTAATTTTAGCCTTTGCACATTTGCATGTCCAATGTGTTTGTGCCATATGTTAATATCTGCAACAACTCCTTTGCCTTTAGCATACATAGCAGTATTCATTGCAGGAATTCCAGCATCTAAAGTAAACATGCGGCCAGTTCTACTTCCTTTTGCCACCAACCTACACTTATCATTAAAATCTTCCACAAAACAGCCCTTTGCATTAAATCTCACTTGCAACCCTTGCTCTACCATCTGACCAACAGAAACTAAGCTCTTTGTAATGGATGGCACATGCAATACATCTGACAAACTCTTTGTCTTTCCATCATGCAAAGCCAAGGGAACTTTTCCAATGTGGGTAATTGGGTGACATGAGTCATCACCTATTTGCACTTAGCCTGGATTCTCCAAATCCTGCATCTCTCCAAACCATTCATCATGATTGGTCATGTGATTTGATGCACCCGAATCAACATACCATACATAATCTTGTGTCCCCTTTTCTATGACGGCATTCATCATATGCTACATAACAAACAAATGCTCTTTTCTGTCTTCATTCTATCATGAAGATGATGCATAATTTCCTTGCTACAGTTTACACTACAAATATCATCTCTCTTAGCATAACACTGGGCTGCAATATGGCCTGTTTTGCCACAATAATGACACACAATACCAGAATTACTAGATCCTCGATTCTGCCATCCACCTCTTCCTCTAGAGATCCCCCTGCCTCTAAAATTACCATGGCCTCCTGAAACATGCATATCACCAAACTAATTGTTTAACTGTTTTACTGGTTATCACCACCACGTCCCATACCACGGCCTCTTGGAGAGAACCTACCACGTCCCCTTCCTGAACTAGAATAGAATGCATGGCCTGTTCACCACTTTTTCCTGAAGACTGACCCTGCATGTTGATCTCTTCTGTAATCATTAGAGAGATCAACTCATCAAAATCTAGGAATGGCTTCCGTACATATACAGAAGTAACAAAGGACTTCCAAGCCTTTTCATTGTTAAGTCCACCCAAGGTAGATGATACCAAATCATCATCATCATGCATTGCATCAATTACTGCTAATGCATCTGCAATGCTCCTCACTTTCAAAACACACTCATTGATAGTCATGGTTCCTTTCTTCAAGGTATTCAGCTCTTGTTTGAGCTGAATCTTTCGTGCCTTTGTATTTAGAGAAAACATATTTTCAAATATGGTCCAAGCTGCATGTGAACTTTTTGCATTTTTGATATGTCCCAACATAGTGTTGTCATGACTGCGGATATCCAATACATCACCTTCTTGTCTTTAGCATTCCACTCTTTCCATGCCTTTAGTTCATCTGCAGTCGTAGGTTCACTCAGCTCCGGCTCCTTTTCTTTGAGAGTGCTCTCAACGGAAGCAAGAATGGAAGAAGGAGAGAGAGAGACAGAGAGCCACACAAGTTTGGTGGGTGCAGAACCACCCTAATCTTCTTTTTCATTCATTTATATATGTGTTTGAGTATTGTACATAACCGGGGTTAAGGCACAGTGACCTTTAACCCCCACAACCTCCCACTTAAAGGACAATGTGCCTTTAAGGGAGAATAACTAGTGAGCATACTATCCAATGCCCATCAATACACGACAATACTCAAACCGCTGACTAGGTAGACTCTTCGTCAGCATATCTGCAGGGTTATCATTTGTATGAACCTTGACAAGCTCTATGCGCTTGTCCTCAAGTACCTCCCTGATGAAATGGTACCTGACCTCAATGTGTTTGGTCTTTGCATGAAAGACCGGATTCCGTGCTAGCTGAATAGCACTCATGGAATCACTATGCAATGTCGGTACACCTGTATGAATCCCCAAATCTCCCACTAGCCGAACAACCCATATAGCCTCCTTGCAACCCTCTGTGGCTGCAACATACTCAGCCTCTGTGGTAGACAAAGCAACGCACTTCTGTGTGCGAGACATCCACGACACTGCACCACCTGCAAAGGTGAACACATAACCAGAAGTGGATCTCCTACTATCCACATGCCCTGCATAGTCTGAATCTATGTACCCAAGTACACGCATGTCTCCTTTACCAAAGCAGATGCACATCTCCTTGGTACCCTTCATGTACCTCATGATGCACTTAACTGCCTCCCAATGCCTCATTCCTGGATTAGCCATATAGCGGCTAACAACTCCCACTGCAAATGCAATGTATGGTCTAGTAGCTATCATAGCATACATAAGACTCCCAACTGCTGATGCATAAGGAACCTTGGCCATCATGGCCTTTTCCTCATCTGATTTGGGACTATCTGTATGACTCAGTTTCAAGAATGGAAGAAGGAGAGAGACACAGAGAGCCACACAAGTTTGGTGGGTGCAAAACCACCCTAATCTTCTTTTTCATTCATTTATATATGTGTTTGAGTATTGTACATAACTGGGGTTAAGGCACAGTGACCTTTAACCCCCACATTCTTCACCTGAAACAAACTCATAGAGACCTTTTCTAATAAAGAAGTTGTCATACGGAACTTCTAGGACGGGTACTTATTCTTGTCCAGCTTCTCAATCATGGGGTTTCCACTATTATCTGCCATTATGCCAAAAATCTGATACCAAACAGCAAGCAAGTCTTATGTAGCCTTTTACTAGAAGTGCACACTAGTGCACAGCAACACACCAGATAGTCTTTTTCACTGACTGTTCAAAAATGCATGCAAACTACAACGTGTTTGTAGATATACTTTGTGTTTGCTTCCTGACAAACACCTTTGAACTTACAGATTCGAAATCTGTAACCTGTGCACATACTTCTGGTCAACACGATCGAAATGGCAGCATACCCTGAAATTGTTGTCCGCAACCTTGCGGGTCTGAAACCGGGGCCCAAAACGGCCTCAAATGGCAAAAATCACGACAACACACCCTATCGGGTTCTCCCATGGAATATAGACCGCTCTGCTTGCACACCAAATCTCATTGCAATCTGAGATTTTTGCTCTGCCCTACTTCGGGTACCTTCGCAGGCACTATCCAAGAGAAATAGTGGAGAATGGGAGAGCCTTTTACCCGTTGCTTGCTCGCTCGAGTCCTTGCTTCTTCTCCTTCACTTCAACCTTCAAAGCCAGCCTCTCTCAGTGGTGAGGCTCTGATACCATATCAAGAATCACGTGGTGGGGGGACTTGCTCAAGCTACTGTGTCAAACACACATAGTACACACAAGGAGAAGCACACTCAAGAACATACAAAGAGAGATGGAGGCCAAAAACGTTTTCTTGCTAGTTTCTTCTTCTTTCTCCTCACACTTTACAATCTACACAAAGAATAGATAAGATACAACATAAAAGAGAGTGACCTACTAGGTCAAACAGTGCATAACCGACTATACTAGTCGACTGGTGCTATAACTATGCCAGCTGTAGATAGATATAACAAACCAACTATGATAAGTGATGAGTCAGTGGTCATGTGACAATCATGATGACCACCGATGTGCCAAGTGTAGTTGTGCGGATCCACCTAACCAGGCAGTCCACCATCAATGTTCGCACATGTTGAGCTTACCATGTCAACATAAACGACTATGAGCGACATCATATAAGAGTTGTACTTGTCTAGTATTAAATCAATCAAGTATCAAGCTACAAGCTCTTTGGTCTACATGTGAGTACTCTCATTTTTGTTCATTGCTCTAGTCATTTCATTTCCATTTCATTATGTCTCCTTTTGAGTATCACTTCCTCTCTCCCTAGCCTACCCTCTCTCTCTCTCCCTCTTTCCACCATGTTCCTTCACCATTCACAAGGCAAGAGTTTGAATTTTGTGGTTGAACTCTTTCTCCTGCGTAACTCAAGATTCTCCCATCTATATTCTTTGGTATGTCACATATTGCAGATGCTTGGATTATAGGGGACAATTTCAACATGGTTGAAATGCCTTTAGATAAAAGGTGACAGAGCATTATAGGGAAGAGGCATAGAGGGATTTGCTTGAGCAGGAGGGATTTGATCCTATAGTGATTGCCGCATATATACCCTGGTAGTTCTTGTATGCAAACATCATGCCCGATGATGAGGCATGAGCAGAGGAGGCACGATGCATCGAGTGAGAGGCACACCTAGAGATATCCTTACGGGATTGGGTGCAGCAAAATATTGGGGAGGATATGGACCAACGGCTCAGACGTGAGGAGGAGCTTACTTGTGCTGGATTTGAGGCACGAATCTGTGCAGATCAACAACTTTGGGAGCTCAAGCGCACATATGCGAATGCAAGGATTATGGAGATACAGGTAGTGGCTCAACGTGCTATCGCATCCCATGGAGACGAGGCTAGACCTTCTACACAGTGGATGATCACGCAACGTGTTGTGCAAGAGCCACATCAGAGGGTGATTAGAGGCACCGATGTCGAGTTGTCAGATTTCTTCGATGATAGTTGATGTAGGTGGCACATACTTTCGCGATCATGTATGTGTACTTTGATGTACATGGCATACTTTGATGACCATGCATGTACTATGAGTTATCTACTTTGATGATGATGTACGTACATTGATGATGATGATTGATTGACTATAGATGACATGCATGTTGTGCGATATGTGATGATTATGGTGGTTATGTTATTTTTAGCATGTGATTCTATTATATCTTTGTTTATCATGATACTCTCTCTCTCTCTCTCTCTCTCTCTCCAATCTTATCTCACATAAAATGTGAATAATGCAACAAATTTAGTTCAAATACCTTAATGGAAAATTTGTTATGAATGATTGAGAAAAGAAGTGGGATTTGGGGCTAGACCTTGAATGCATTATATGCCATGAATTTGCATTGTACAATAGAAGGGATAGAAGAAATACGAACCATCAAAGCACTCATTGTACTGCAAGTGGCTTAAGGGTGTATATATGCTAAAGGGGATTAGACACCCATCAAGTGCCATAGGTAGAGAAGAATATTGTTTTAACTAGGTGTACCACAATGTGTATACATGCTATACGAAGTTAAATATTTGAATTTGAAACAAATGTAATTTATATATATATATATGTGTTTGCTCTCAATTGTATCTACACCATCAGCACTTATGGCACAAGGACCACCATGACTACAACTCTCTTTAAAATTAAGTTTTGGACAACAAGCTAGATGATTGGCTTTTGATGCACAAACTATTCCAATAGATTGCTATGTTTATCTTGTGAGACAACTATTAATAAACACCGTATCAACTTGAGTTTGAATTTTATGAATAAAAAGTGAAGTTGTGCTTTGTTTATAGTTAGAACAAGTTTGAAGCTTGATCGCTATGCTAGAAGTTGTTCTAGAATATTCTCAAAACTACTTTGATGAGAGTTTAAAGTAGCAAAGAGGAGACTCTATGGTTTAGGAGGGACCAAGCTTTGGAATATCTAAGTTCAAGACTCTATACTGTTAATGGTCCACACTAATAATATCAAATTATTCGAAAGGAGATCAAAGTTAGGTTCATAAATGTAAAATAAATGTGTCCACTAGTCTTTTTCAAATTTCAGACTAAGAGAATGGCCTAAGAAATTTTGAAAGTCAAAATATTCAATAGAAATTATGAAAGATTGCATAGGGTGAAAATGGGTCCTCTGACCTCCCTGTGCCCACATCTAGTGTCGGATGGAACTCAAACTTTGCAAGAGCATGGAGACCATAGGATTTAGGACCTATTCAAAGTTTGAGCCCGATCCGACACATGGACATGCAAATCCTAATGACCCATTCCATATTTTGCACCTTCAGTGATGCAACGAGGTGCATAGGGTGAAAATGGGCCCTCTGACCTCCTCGTCCCCACATCCGATATCGGATGGGACTCAAACTTTGCAAGATCATGGAAACCACAGGGTTTAGGACCTATGCAAATTTTGAGCCCAATCGGACACATGGACATGCAAATCCTAATGACCCATTCCATATTTCACTCCTTCACTGATGCAACAAGGTGCATAGGGTGAAAATGGGCCCTCTGACCTCCCCATGCTCACATTCGGTGTCATATGGGACTCAAACTTTGCAAGAACATGGAGACCATAGAGTTTAGGACCTATGCAAAGTTTGATCCTGATCAGACACATGGACATGCAAATCCAAATGACCCATTCCATATTTTGCACCTTCACTCATACAACGAGGTGAATAGGGCAAAAATGGGCCCTCTAACCTCCCCGTGACCATATCCGATGTCAAATGGGACTCAAACTTTGCAAGACCATGGAAACCATAGCGTTTAGGCCCTACGCAAAGTTTGATCCCGATCAGAGACATGGACATGCAAATCCTAATGACCCATTCCATATTTTGCACCTTCACTAATACAACGAGGTTCATAGGGTGAAAATGGGCCCTCTGACCTCGTCGTGCCCACATCTGCAATTGGATGGGACTCGAACTTTGCAAGAGTATGGAGACCATAGGGTTTAGGACCTATGCAAAGTTTGAGCCCGATCGAACACATCGACATGCAAATCCTAATGACCCATTCCATATTTTGCACCTTCACTCATGCAACGAGGTGCATAGGGTGAAAATGGTCCCTCTGACCTCCCCGTGCCCACATCCATGGGACTCAAACTTTGCAAGACCATGGAGACCATAGGGTTTAGGACCTCTACAAAGTTTGAGCCCCATCCAACACATGGACATGAAAATCCTAATGACCCATTCCATATTTTGCACCTTCATTGATGCAACAAGGTGCATAGGGTGAAAATGGGCCCTTTGACCTCCCCGTGCCCTTATTTTGCTGTGCCCACATGTGGTGTCAGATAGGACTCGAACTTTCCAAGAGTATGGAGACCATAGGGTTTAGGACCTGTGCAAAGTTTGAGCCTCGATCGGATACATCGACATGCAAATCCTAATGACCCATTCCATATTTTGCACCTTCACTCATGCAACGAGGTGCCTAGGGTGAAAATGGGCCCTCTGACCTCCTCATGCCCACATTCGGTGGCGAATGGGACTCAAACTTTGCAAGAGCATGGAGACCATAGGGTTTAGGACCTCTGAAAGTTTGAGCCCCATCCAACACATGGACATGGAAATCCAAATGTCCCATTTCATATTTTGCACCTTCATTGATGTAACAAGGTGCATAGGGCAAAAATGGGCCCTCTGACCTCGCTGTGCCCACACTCAGTGTGAGATGGGACTCAAACTTTGCAAGAGCATGGAAGCCATAGGGTTTAGGACCTGTGCAAATTTTGAGCCCAATCGAATACATGGACATGCAAATCCTAATGACCCATTCCATATTTTGCTCCTTCACTGATGCAACAAGGTGCATAGGGCAAAAATGGGCCCTCTGACCTCCCCATGCCCACATCCGATGTTGGATGGGACTCAAACTTTGTAAGAGCATGGAGACCATAGGGTTTAGGACCTTTGCAAATTTTGAGCCCAATCGGACACATGGACATGCAAATCCTAATGGCTTATTCCATATTTTGCTCCTTCACTGATGCAATGAGGTGCATAGGGTGAAAATGGGACCTCTGACCTCCCCGTGCCCACATCTGGTGTCGGATGGGACTCAAACTTTGCAAGAGCATAAAAACCATATGGTTTAGGACCTTTGAAAATTTTCAGCTCAATCTCACACATGGACATGCAAATCCTAATGACCCATTCCATATTTTGCACCTTCACTAATGGAACGAGGTGCATAGGGTGAAAATGGGCCCTCTGACCTCCCCGTGTTGACATCCGGTGTCGAATGGGACTCAAGCTTTGCAAGAGCATGGAGACATAGGGTTTAGGACTTGTGCAAAGTTTGAGCCCAATTGAACACATGGACATGCAAATCCTAATGACCCATTCCATATTTTTCACCTTCACTGATGAAACAAGGTGCATAGGGTGAAAATGGGCCCTCTGACCTCGCCGTGCCCACATCCAGTGTCAGATGGGATTCAAACTTTGCAAGAGCATGGAGACCATAGGGTTTAGGACCTGTTCAAAGTTTAAGCCTGATCCGACATATGGACATGCAAATCCTAATGACCCATTCCATATTTTGCACCTTTAGTAATGCAACAAGGTGCATAGGGTGAAAATGGGCCCTCTGACCTCCTCGTGCCCCATCCAATGTCGAATGGGACTCAAACTTTGTAAGAGCATGGAAACCATAGGGTTTAGGACCTATGCAAAATTTGAGCCCCATCTAACACATGGACATGCAAATCCTAATAACCCATTCCATATTTTGCTCCTTCACTGATGCAAGGTGCATAGGGTTAAAATGGGACCTCTGACCTCCCCGTGCCCATATCCAGTGTCGGATGGGACTTAAACTTTGCAAGAGCATGGAGACCATAGGATTTAGGACCTGTACAAAGTTTGAGCCTGATGGGACACATGGACATGCAAATCCAAATGACCCATTCCATATTTTACACCTTCATTGATGCAACGAGGTGCATAGGGTGAAAATGGGCCCTTTGACCTCCTCGTGCCAACATCTGGTGTTGGATGGCACTCAAAATTTGCAAGAGCATGGAAACCATAGGGTTTAGGATCTATGCAAAGTTTGAGCCCAATCCGATACATGGACATGCAAATACTAATGTCCCGTTCAATATTTTGCACCTTCACTGATGCAAAGAGGTGCATAGGGTGAAAATGGGCCCTTTGACCTCCCCGTGCCCACATTCGGTGTCAAATGGGACTCAAACTTTGCAAGAGCATGGAGACTATAGGGTTTAGGACCTCTATAAATTTGAGCCTGATCCGACACATGGACATGCAAATCCTAATGACCCATTCCATATTTTGCTCCTTCACTGATGCAATGAGGTGCATAGGGTGAAAATGGGCCCTCTAACCTCCCCGTTCCCACATCCGGTGTCATATGGGACTCAAAATTTACAAGAGCATGGAGACCATAGGGTTTAAGACCTATGCAAAGTTTGAGCCCGCCGATCCGACACATGGACATGCAAATCCTTTACACTATGTATTAATTCTTAATTGCACGGTACATGTAGTACAACCACTTAAACACCAAAACACTATATGCCATTGGAACATAATTAATAATAAACACTTGTACATGATAAAACAAGGAATGGAATGAAGGAGGCAATGTGGATCATGAATAAAATTGAGTCAAAGACAAGATGTGCATGACAGTGTATAAAACCAATCATGTTGTATACAGTGAAATGCAAAAAAAAAGTCCATGCAATGTGAGACTATATGCAAACTTGAACTGACTACCACAACCGTCAGACCAAACCTAGCGCCGCTGCCATGTCACACCCCGCGATCCCTCAAGAACCTATCATGGAGACTAAACAATGCTGCACAAAATGGGCATCATGCGAGCAATCATCACTTATGTAGAAGTGGTACTCTCGCACAATGACGCACGAGTCCATGGTGCTATCAATCCCATCCACCTGAGCCTGTGCATGATGATAGCTAATATGCACAAATATAGCAACCTACAAGATGGCACATAAAAAACAATGAGGATGATGGAAAGAAATAAATGAAATGCATAAGAAAACACAAGTAAGAAGGTCATCATGCATGAGGTGGCAAGCTGAGGTGGCCAAGCATGTGACATGGCTTTATAATATGGCAGCACCTGATGACTAAGCTCCAACCATGCCTATGATGTGGCTTGATGAGATGGCCCATGTGGCTGAGGTGGCAAAAATGTAGAACGGTGAGGTGGCAAATCATTGTGATGTGGCAACTTGTGTGATGATGTGGAAGAGGGTGAGCTGATGAGGTGGACATTGATGATGTGTGAGGTGGCAAGAGGTGGGGAGGTGGCATGCCATCTGCATGTGCACCATGCCACCCCCCAAATGGAGGCCACTAGGTTTTGTGATCTACCAAGCTTACCTTTCCGAGCCTAATTAGGCTTGGCTAGCCCCTTTTCCCTAAAAAAGGGGATTTTAAAATGGGGAGGCCAAAACTGACCCTTTCCTATGTCAATTTTAACCAATTTTTTTTCCTTGGATTCATCACGTGGATGAGGTTAATGTGCACAAATTATTATATTTATTTCATTTTTTTTACCACTCCTCTGACAAGTGAAAGTAAAAATTAATCTTAGATCTCTCAAAATCCAACTATTAAATTTGTGATCTTTTAATTCCATTACATAACCTTGTGTGTCCACTAACCCTGTATCAAATTTTATTTGTTCAATTAATCATAATACTAAAAAAATGTTATGGTTCAAAAAAATGTGCCTTTTTTTGTCCTTCATAAATTTTCAAAAATTATTATTATTTATATAATCCCTTCTAAAAAATTCCAAAAAATCAAGTTAAGTTCCATCATATGTGAACACACTTCCTATCAAGTTTCACCTTCATTTGATGTATAGCAAAGGAGAATTTATGAATTGAGTGTCGTAGTCAGTTGCAAACAAAGTTTTTATGAGTAACTCCAATTTTTGATTAGATCACACCATTATGTGCACAAAGGCATGTGTGGTGTTTTGTCTTAAGACTTAGAGAACTAAATACTTAGGGAACTAGGTCAAATTTCCCAATTTGTGTGCAAAAAAGGATGTTCTCCCCCCTCCCAAGCCATGGAAAGTGGTCAAAAAGTGGACACCCTTAGCTTGCTACCACCCTAAAATGAAAAAAGGAATATGTTTTCTAGAAACTAGAGAAGGAGCTTCCTTTGTGCAAGTACATGTCTTTGAGTCATAAACGAATGTTACTAAGATGATATAAATAGGTTTCTAGCATAAAAAGGAGACCATCTGACAAGTGGTGGGATATGATAGATCAAAACCACACCTCCTATAAGGTTGGTGTGAAAGGAGCTAAACTAGTAGTAGGTGAAAATAGAAGCAAGTAGGAAATTAAGACAAAAAGGAACTTCAAGCCCAAGGAGTATTGTATGCCTAGACGAATGGAATGGGTAAGATATTTTAAGGAGAAGGGCAAAAGATTTGGAGAAATCTTCACTCACAAACACATGATTACTCTCAAATTCAAATGGCAAAAAGTTTTGAGGGGATGATCTCCTAGAGGTATTTCAAAAAAGAGGCTAAAAATAAAAAGTGTTGCCAAAGGCAACATGGATGATGAAGAGGACATTGAGCTAGAAGAAGAGAAGAAAGAAGAGAACCAGAAGTAGATCTAGATTGAGAAGAGGTGGATGATGAAATGATAGTAATAATGAGGATGAGTCAAATCAATCCTCTTTAGATTAGGTTACTCGTGTTTCATCTATGTAATAGTTTTAGGGGTTCACATTAATCCCCATAAAATGCACTACTTTTAGGGGTCGCATTAATATTTTGTAATATAATAAGTCCTTGAAGGTTGATTGGTCCCTAAATTTCTAGAAAAATGAAAATTAGTCAATTTATAGTTTGAGGGTGCCTTACTTGTAAGGGAAAGAAAGAGATTATGCGCTAACTATGACAAGGATGTGATTGTATATATCATGTTATGGGTTCTATGAAGGTTGATTGGTACCTTAAGTTGTCCATACCAATGACAACTAAAATATAGTTTGAGGATGCATTACTTATTAAAAAAAGAAGAAAAAATTATGTGTGGGCCCTACAACTACAAACTACAAAGCAAAATGTCCTATTTAGTGAATAGAAATACTCACATCCCTTGTGAATGCCTTAGTAGTCACAATTTTTAACACTATAGAAGATACATTGCTTAAAATAAGATTTCATGAAAGAAACATAAACATAGATTGTAGCCAAATGAGAGCTAAACTTACTTTGAACTACTAATCTACCACACTAAAGAAATCCTACTCCCATCTCCTATCACGTTTAGTTGAAAGATCAGCAAGTACATTCACATGAAATGTAAACCCAAAGTCAAGTTATGATACATAAGAAGATAATGCTTTATATTTAGATGAAATTTAGATTACATCAAATTCTTATTTCCTCTTTTTTGTTTTGTTTGAAGAGTAGAAGAGGACATATAGAGTCATCATATGTGAAGCGAGCTTCATGTCTTTTTGAAAGTTGAGCTAGATCCTTGGTTCTTTGTTAATTTCTCTGGTACACTACTAGATGGTTTCTCATTCAAACGCCTTGAAACACCAGTAAAAGGCTGAAAGGTGGATTGCGTAGGCTTCTTTGAACCTATAAAAATACAATAAAAAGCCAATATGAGAATATGCATACAATAGAGAAACAATAGTCGTAAAGCTCCGTAATAGGAAGACTTGGCATTACACTTTTTTCATTCCATCATTTAATGTGACATCTACCATAACTTTGAAATAGATACTAAATGAATAATCTATAGCCAAAAGGATCAATACAATCCATCTCTAGAATCTAGGTAAAAGAGTGGTTATTGTGATGGATGTGAAGAAAAAGAATAAAAGCATACTACAAACAACCAACAAAGAATAAAAGCATACTACAAACAACCAATAAAGTTAATTACCACAATAAAGAGGATACTCACCTTCCTTCTCTTTCCTTTGTACAAATAAGCTCATGGAATGTGCAAGGGGCTATAATTAACATGAGTTAAGAACTTCCACATCATCCCATGAGTGATCATTGATGCTATGTTTCCACCACTACATCTCTTTTGTATTTAGTTTTCCCATTGCATGTCACAAAAAGTGTTCACTTATCTAAACTTTTAGTTGGTTCTTATGTGTTTAGTTGATGGAAGGAGAACAATAGTGCAAACATACTATGTAAATTTGCTAGACATTGGTAGACATAATGCTTGATAAATGTATTAGCCAACAAAAAATAGAAGAGTAAATTCAGATGCTAAGTACTACACTTGACCAGAGAGAAAGAGAGAGAGAGATATAGATACATAGAGAGAGAGAGTATTAATGTCTATGAAGATGGTAGGGTCTATAAGACTGAAAATAAATGAGATACAATGAAATCTAAGAAATGCATCTACTAGAAAATGGAGAGCACAAACAACCCTTGGGTACACAAGCATGTGTACACACAAACACACTCATACTTGCACGTGTATAGATATATAAAGAAGAGTAAGCATAGAGACTATGCACTCATACTTGCATGTGTATAGATATACACACAAACGCACTCATACTTGCATGTTATAGATATACACAGAAGAGTAAACATAGAGACTATGCATGTCCAACGCTTTGGCAGACATGAAGAAGTAGACATTGGTAGATATAATGCTTGAAAATCCATAAGTTAGCCAACAAAAAATAGAAGAGTAAATTCAGATGCTAAATACTACACTTAGCCACTTGACCAGAGAGAAAGAGAGATAGATATGAGATAGATAGATAGATAGAAAGAGAGAGAGAGAGTATTAATGTCTACTAAGATAGACCTTAGAAGGGTCTATGAGACTGAAAATAAATGAGATACAATGAAATCTAAGAAATGCATCTACTAGAAAGGGACACCCATATCCCAAGTATGGTGTCTGAAATAAGAAAATAAATAACCTATCTAGGGCCCTTCTCCTTCGCGAGAGAGAGAGAGAGAGAGTACGTCCTCTTAGTTGACAAAAATTGGACACACTTAACAACTTTCTAATTCTACTTTACAAGTAGAACTAGAGAGTATGCTCAAGTTATCTTCATGAGGACCATAAGGGATCGCTCTTTTAAAACACATATAGCATGTACAACCAAGCACATACTTAAAATACACATACAATCAAAATTTTAGAGCTCTTTACATAATACCTAATCAAACTTTAGAGATTTTCACTAGTTTTTGACCTCTTCCTTAAAACCATACATGTGTGAAAATCGAATCTAAAGCTCTACTCTTGTGTACTTGTAAAAACTGCAACCCGTAATTCAGAAATCTCCCAAGAAAAAAAGAATGCCCCAAGGAAATTGAGGAAATTGATATGAGTACTACCTGGGGATGGAGAAACCAGCTCCCCGTGAGAGCCAATATTAATGGCTTGACCATTTGGTCGTGAAATAATTGGGTTCTTGGCATCGAGTTGGATTGCCACCATTTCGTCTTTCATCTTACCTCCCGGCGGTGCCACCACCTCCACCTCACAATCCGTTTCGATTATACAAATCGCCTCTGCTGGCTTTGCTTCAATAATTTCTACCGTAAATTCCTTGTTATCGTAGGCTACCACGATGCTGTGTCCCACCGTGAGACATGAGAACTTGGCCAGAATGGACTTCAGCCTGCAGCATTGCCAAGAAGGAGATCAGAATCCGGCACTACTTCCCCGGACTTCAAAACGCAATGGGAATTATGGGGTTTGGAGTCGATGGTAAAACTTACACAGCTTCTGGGTTCTGCATGTTCAGAAAACCCTTCTGCTGAGGCTGCATCTTGACATAGGTTCCCTTCGGAAGATTTACTGTCTTTACGGTGACGATATCGCCCTCCTCGAGCAACAAGTTTTCCATAATCTGTATCATTGGGATGACTTTTCATGGGAAATCCTCTAAACTTAAGATGGGCAATGTTCAAAAAGATAGTTCAGTGATGGATTATCTGGACGATCTATGTACCCAGCATGGAACCAACATCGTGCCTTCATCTGCGACGAACTCTTGTACTCCGCAATGTGCAGTGCAATATGTTGCCGGATTTTGTAACTCAAAAAGCATCGGGTATTCCGCATCTGACGATGCTGTGTACCGGGCAAAAAAGATTACTTCGAGAAAGAGAAAAGTCAAGGCTGTCTCGAATCGAATAGGGGGAAATGAGCTTACCCAGGCGACGTAGAGCTGATGGAGGAAGTATCACTAGAAGAACGCAGCCGTAAAAATAAGAGCAAGGACGTAACAAACATACCGTCAGACCATGATGAGCTTGTCAAATTTTCCATAAGAAACACAAATCAACGCAATTGTCACCTTTATCGCCACATTCCAAGTGGGACTGCAAAGGCAAAGAATACCGATCCGATCAGAAAGAATGAGCTTGACGGGCCCGGATTACGCTTCCGCAGGAGCAGCATCAGGTTTCACGTATAAAAAGTAATCACCTTGTCTGCCGAAGATGCTGAGTAGCAAAAATAGACTTCCTGAAATGGCATGCCTGAAGGTGTGCGCAATTCGCGATCGCTCTGGAAACAGTTCACAGAACTCATCTGAGACCAACTTCTATCAAAACACAACTGGATGATTGTCATGGAGTGATAATCACATCTCATTTTCTCTGGAATTATTCTACTCGTAACCGCATTTCTTGGGTTATATGCGCCAAGCGAGGTGCAAAACTGAGCGTACATTCACGTGCGCACACAAAATAGAAGGCCTTTGTTAATCCACCTATTTAATCTGATTAGGAGAAGACTATGAAACGTAAAGTGAAACTTTAGCCGTTCTTAATTAGAACTCCAGAGGGAAAGGATTGGGTATGAAGGAAATAAGGGTTGAACATACGAAGTCTTCAAATTCTGCGAGGGCACGAGCCATGGCATCCATCTCTCTGATCTCTCCCTCTCGACTCTCTGTGTGCTCGATCAGGTCTCTTATTCCTCTTCCTTTGCTCTTTCCTGCACAAACGACCATAATATATGCTATTCCTTACTCCATCACCTCACTGTACAGCCCACTATCGCCTCCAAAAAAGTTCCGGTCTTTTTTAACGTCGCATCTTAGAAACCTTCGTTAAAAATATTGATCCATTTGGATTAAATTAAAAGATGCCTTATTCCCTTGTGAAGATTTCATTCGGGCACATATGCCTTATTCCCAAGTAGTGGAAGAATCGAAAGGCAACTCACTTACATAAGGATTGATAGGGTTTAGTCCATCCTACCTTTTGCCCTTTTAATGTCCCACATGTATCTTTAGTTGGTCTTTTGACTCCTCTTAATGGTTGGGATCCCCAATCCATAACACACGAGTACCTTAATATCTTGACCCTTGAAAGACCACGTTCTTGCAAGTTTGCATTTCCTGGCATAAGGAGAGTCCCCCAATTTTGGAAAATTACAAAAATAGAGAGGGGGGGCATGCACGGGACTTAATCTCACCTGCTTTGAGGCCTGTGCAAAGTACCGTGACCATCATGTCTTATTTGTATGGTGGTTAGGGGGTGGTTAGACATCTATTATATATACATTTGATGAACAAAAAATAGTCATTATATTATAAACATATATAACCAAGGGTTCAATATGAGGGGGACTTTTAATCTAATAAGTTTATACGATATATATATATATATATATATATATATATAGAAGGGGTTTTCAAAATCATAAAATGTGATTTTTTAAAAAGGGAAAAGGAATGTAGGAAATGTGTGTCATAAGGGGTTTAAATATTACCCCTTGAATGCATGTAGTATGTAAGGTATTTTAATAGTGTATCGGTTGCCTCTTATAACATTCTTTATAGGCTCTTTATAGGCAGGGCTTATGAATCTTACTATGGATTTGTAAGGCATCCAAACTCAATACAAATATGCCCCTCTACCCTCCCCCAATGAAAAAAGAGCGCATCCAAACTCAATACAAATACGCCCCTCTTCCCTCCCCCAATGAAAAAAGAGTGAGCAAATCATTAGCTGAGTTTTTTAGTCAAAAGTGTGCCAATTTACTATGAGAAATATATTAACAAGAATTGTCTACCCTTAAATAACATTTGTCGTTGTAGTGAGTCTAGACTATATAGTTAAAGCTATAACTACATAGTTAAAGCTATAACTACTCTCTACTGATAAGTATGCATGGTATTCAAATAATTCATACTTCTTTTTATAGGTGCTCCCTTTTAAACATCTTTGTCTACTCATAACTTACAAGGCTCTCCCTACACATGGCACTTATGTGACAAAGCTAAGATGCTCCTTCCACGCTGATCTTTCTTGACTGATTGGTTGTAAAAATGCATTTGGTATTTGACTGAGACATTTCTTTTAAAAACATCCTTTTGATTTACTATCTATAAACAGCCTAAGGGCCATTTAATCCATGAAGCTAGCTAGAATTTGATTTCCCATCTTGATCATAATTTTATTAAAATCTACCAATCCAATTCTCCCATGCTAGCTTAGTGGACCATATCATTCACCACACTAGGTATCCATATATTATAATCATATTTTAAGTTGGAATTTCGCTAATTTGAAGTATCTTGGTGGCCCATGTATCCATATGCTTGCAAAATTTAGCTATGCAAGTTGATTGTAACATTATTCATATCCACCAATTTAATTTCCATGCATTTTTGATGGGTCACATCGACCACCTCACAAGATGCCATCCATGACTCTGGCTAGAATTTTAAAATCCATGTAGATCCTAATTATATTCAAATCCACCAAATCAAGTATCCCATATCCTAATGGGCCACCTTGACCATCTTATTGAGTGTCATCCATCACTCTTGCTGGAATTTAGCCACTAATTCGATTCTCCCATGCTAGCTCAATGGTCCATGTCAACCATCTCATTGCCGCATCATCCACCATGCTGGCTAGGACTTAGCATGAATAGTTCAATTCTTCCATGCTATCCAATGGGACAAATCAACCATCTTGATGGTCATCATCCACTACATTGGTTAGAAATTAGCCACAAAGTCAATTCTCCCATACTAGCCTAGTGGGAGAAATCAAACATCTTGCTAGGGGCATCATGCTAGGCATGAAAATTTGATCAAATTTTAGAAATATGTACCTGTTGTAAGTAGTAAACTCCAAAGCGATGGTGGTCCTAATCGCAGTGGTGCACATGTGTGTTCAATTGCTAGCTTGATGTCTATAAAACAAAGTGAAGTGACCTTGATTCTTCCACACTACCATGCAAGCAATGGTCCTCCAAGTGGTACAACTCCAAGTGATCATCTAAGTGGTGGTCCTCCAAGTAAGGCTCATGCCAATTCAATTAGTATCCTAATGGTTACCATGAAAATTGAAGTGACTTTTAGCCTTCCACACTCGATGATAGCCTTAGCCTCTGACCCTCAACCTCTCCATTTACTCTCAACACCTTGCTTTTTGCACTTTAGTCCTCCACTCTCACATACAAGTCTAAGCATCAATCTCTTCGTATTACTTCCTACTCTTGAGATCTCACTCCCTACAAGAAGGGATTTGCAGTGGTATTAATACATTCTATCAAAACATTTTGAACGTTTGATAATCAACCCAGGGGCATTTTAAAACGGGCCAGTAGCAAATTTTAACTAGTACCTACTATGGCAAGTTATCGCATGGTATATACTTATAAAATACCATGCGGTAAAAATATATACCGTGCGATGTTATGTACACCGCCCGCATGGTGTATCCATATACCGCACGGTAGAATGGATCACACTACGTGGTGTATCCATATACTGCATGGTATAATGGATCACACTACATGGTGTTTAGTGATACTAAGCGGTGTTGTTAATCTATATAAACCCATGCCACATTCATACTATTCACAATATTGAGATTCATAGTACTTCGTGGAGTCTTGGGAAAAACAAGAAGCATAAGAAAGAAGGATAAACAAAGCTACAAAGAAATTTGTAAGTTTTGTTAGTCCTTCTAAGTTCAAAAAAGTATCGGTTGACAGTGGTGGGCTCGCTTTTGCCAATCAGAAACCACTCGCACTCAGATAATAATTGGATATTTTGCATTTACATAGTATTAGGTAATGAGTTTGTTAGTTGCATGTAAGTTGTAACATTTTAGGTGTCTTTGGAAAAATATAGGATTTTAATTTTTTATGAAGTATTTGAGTTGGACCTTGTCTTTGGAAAGACTTAGGATTAGGTACTGAGATTATTAGTTACATGACTTAGGATTTTAATTTAGTTGCATGACTTAGAATTCTAATTTAGTTGCATGAAATATTGTAGGAAGCTTTAAAAAATGTAAAAGTTGACATTATGAGTTGCATGTTGTGATTCACTTTTGGAAAGGCTTAGGATTTTAATTGTACTTGCATGAGGTATTGTCTGTATGTTTTTTTAAATTTTAGCGTATGTATTTATTTATGAGTATGTAGCTATAGCCTATAAGTTATAACTATATTTAAAAAAAAGTCTATGAGCTAATTGGAGGTTCGCATAAGCTAACCTGGAACAACTCGTTCATTAATGAAGAATATTATACCACCTGCCAGTTGGGGGTTCCGTTAGGCCAACTTGGAACATCTCACATGTGGTTAAAAATATTTATATACTAGTAAAATTTTATAAAGTTGGATTAAAGAGTGACGAGAAAATATTTGACTTTGGGCTAGTTCCGGGCTCGCTTATGCTAGCCGTTTGCATCTCACTCAAAGTCTAGCCGGCTGTGGAGCTTGCAATAGCCGGCTTGTAGCAACTCACAAAATTATGGCGTACATCTATGGAGAGATTATAGTATACATAGGTTTACAATCCTTGCTTTTTATATATTATTAGATGAAAAAAGCTAGATATGATCCTGTTGCATATGTTACAATTTATAGCCCATGTTAGAATTCATATATACGCAATTTGTAACCCATGTTAGACTCCATACATACGCAAAGAAAAACAAGGACCCAAAGGAAGGTGACCTTGCGCTACTGTATAGTGTTAAGAACACAAGCACAAATTGAAATATACAAGAATGGGTTCGTAGCGGCTAGTGGAAATCACACCACGGGAGTCATGGAGAATTGCGACCCTTGATGATATTGAAATGGATGGTTATCATCATATTGAAATTAACCATGAAACATCATATTGAAATTAACCATGAAATTAACCACGGATGCTTTGCAAATCATTTTATGAGCCCTAATTTTTTTGCTTTGGCTTGATGCACCCTAGCTTCTTCTATCGCTTGTTGCTTCATTCGAGTGACTTCTTTTTTGAGTTCTTTTTCTTGGTGGATGGCTTGCAATGCTTGAAGTGTTAATGGGACGTAGTATTGACGATAACCATCCATTTTTGGCTACTAGCTATTAGTGGATACAATGGGGATTGGTTCCAGAAATATTGCTTCTGACACCGATGGCTAGGTTGACACCTGAGGTTCTATTAGCACCCTATTCTATCTAGGAAATGGATCCAACAAATCTATTGGTTCAATTAGTCCAAGCCTCTTCATCGTGTTAGAGAAGGTTTCCCTTAATTTAGCTGTTATAGAAGGAATAGGAGACTGGGATCATTAACTTTGGTGCTTGGAGCCATTGAGACTCTAACATTGGAGTGTTCTCCCATGTCTTCGCCTAGGCTCATGGACTCTTTTGAGCTAGACAGGTCACCTTGTGGTGGTTTGTGTAAGAACCAACTTTCGAGCGTGTTGACCCTAAGGATATAGAGCTAGGTGTGTAAGTCGATAAGAGGGTACTATTTGAGGCACTATCCTCAAGCTCACGGTTAGCTCCTAGAACTGTTCCTGATCTCAAGTGCATGTGTTGGTCAGCACAGTTGAGGCCCCAATTCTAAGTTGATTCCACTTCAACGTGGGGTCAAGGGATGACGTTAATGCTAGCATAGTGAATTGATAAAGCAGCAGTGATAACACAATGACTAACGTAGTGACTTAATAATGCAATGACTTGATAATGCGATGACTTGATAATGCAATGACTTGATAATGCAATGACTTGATAATGCAGCGACTTGATAACACGATGACTTGAGCGTGATAACTTGATAACGTGGTGACTTGATAATGTGGTGACTTGATAACACGATGACTCAATAACATAAGACTTGATAATGCAGTGACTTGATTATTGCAATGGTCTTGGAGTTGATGTTTTACCACTATTGCTATAAGTTGACTTTTTTATTCAAAAATTGTCAGTGTATTTAATGACAGGTGGTGGGCAATAGGTGAACTGCCAGTGGTAGGTGGTGTGAGACATTTAATGTAATGGATAACTGTGTTGATAACATAGCCGATTGATTGGCTCACTATGTTAATGATCTGACTCCTGACTAATTGTCTACTGCATCAATAATGCAATCACTCAGGAACACGTAGTTTCATCAATGACTTGTTTTTGGGGATTTTCTTGATTTTTGGAGTTTTTGTTCAAGATTTGTGGGGTGTGGGGATGCTATACTACCTTAGGATCTACCTACTCAATGCAAAAAATAACAAGACAAATCAAATTTTGAAGGACAAATGGATTGTTTTGCAAAAAGTGATGGTTTTCTTGTTTCGAACCACTTTGAAAATCACTCCTAGCATCATTTCTTAGTATTTTTGTTGAGATTTGCCATCATACACACCTTAGCAATCACCTAAATACTTTTCTACAAAATTTGAATACTAAGAAACACCAAACCACTTCAAAATTACTTCAAAAAATTTTCACACCTCTCTACACTCACACCTTCCTATAGACAAAAAACCAACAACTGTTCTCTAAAATACTCAGGGTAGGGAAATGGGTAGATGATGAGAGAAGAAAATGCAATACAAAAGCATACTTGGAACTCCCCAATAGTGGCACCAAAAATGTGTAATCCAATGATGATTCACATGTTGTGGTGATCTTACTGGTAGAGTACTCCTCCAAGCTACTCTGGCTTGAGAGCAATGCATGCAAATGCCATCCAATAGTGTCACTCTAATGACTCCCGGCTTGTTCCAATCATGAATATATAAGGAGAAGAAGAGGGATGGAAGAGGGGAGTGGAGAAGGGAGAGGTGGAGAAGAAGAAGGGAAGAGTAGAAGACAATATGGCATTCATGAGGGAACAATAGGCAACTCCATAGAGGAGAAGGAGAGATTGTAATCCAATGTGTGCAACCAATAACTGAATACCAAAGTCAACCATTTGGCCATTATACATGCCACCTTTTGAAGGGAGGGCCAACCCTATTCCCTTTATACCATTCTCTTTTCTCATTCTTTACAATCATCTTGGGCCCATTTGGCTCTAAGGCACAATTCTAGCTCTATGGACTTGTTACTATCCATCAAATGACATTGCTAACTAAAGTAGTTAACACCAACCTGATCCTCTGGGCACTAGGACAAATCCATAATAACGGAAAGATCGACTTGAGAACTCCATCAGTGTAAAGGTGACACCGCCCACTTACACACATCTTCTCCATCCATGGGCCAATAATAGGCCCTCGTGGGTAAGCAACTAGAAGAAATATGAGATCTTTCATAGCCACTAATTGAACCATAAACAAATCCAAAATCTAGATTTGACCTTTTGGGGCACCTATTGCTTAGCTCAATATCTCTCTCTTGAAGAAGTTTATGCCGATGCCTCTAGTTGAAGACGCCATCCTATACATTTCTTGTAAGAGGAGCAAGTTATATGCTCCATGCACTTTGATTGGCCCACTTTGGATGGCCAAAACTACTCTTAACCTCACAAAGGGGGTGGCCCTCCCAAAGCCAAAGATGCCACTGAGGTCCATCCTAGCTTGAAATGCTTGGCGGGTTGATGGCAGACCACTACTCTACTCATCGGCCATTGAAGCGATTCTAGGCTTCCATCCATCTTTGGGTCTCCTTCATGAAATAGTTAGAGGATCCCTCGCTACTCCATGCTCAAGAAACATGCTCAACTACTCCACCTAAACATAATACTCAATGGTACACTTATCGTGGAGAAAGAACTTGCTTTAAAAACTAACTACCAATAAGTGGAGTCTTACCTACCAGAATCGAGAATGGCTTTGTCAATGTCCCTCAGCCATGGGAGTGCCCCTCAAAGATGGGAAATGGAACCAAGCATCACCTTTGCCTCTGTGGGGAGTCTACTCTAAATCTCAAAGGAGCTGTCTAGACATTGTCCCACTATGCCCCTAGCCTATGTGAGTCTGTTGTCTGAGGATGCGATCATCATGATCCCTAATCTCTAGGTGTCAAATAAGAGGTTTATGCTCAAAGTCATCGATACAAATAGGGCAACCCCAAATGAATCCTCCGGTTAGCAGTGGTGGCTACATACCCTATGGAGACCCTATGAAGGCTTCTCATCAATGGGGAGCCGTTCCCTGTGAGGGGTGCCTAAGAGAAAATTCATGGATGAGATTGCTGCCATTGGCCACTAGTGCATGGAGTATTCTTGACAATCCCTCACTGACTTAGGAGCTTTCAAGCCTCAACACTTGGGGTAATACCTCGCACAACTAGCTTCCCCACCAGAAGGGCTTTGCTCTACATCTCTAGGCCAATGATGCCCAAGCCTCTCAATGTCTGGGGCATGATCACTATCTACCATGCATCTTTGGATCTAGTATTCCTCATGCCATTTTATACTACCCATAACAAGTTGTGCAACAAGTGCCTAAGCTTCCCCATGCATCCTTTGTGAAAGCACCAGCATGAGGCTATGTACCATACCGTGGTGAGGAGAACTTAACTGGCCACTAAGGCCCTCTATAAGGGAGAGTTTGTGATCTCCAATAGAGGAGATTGCACTTAACACTTTCTAGTATTGGTGCAATCTACTACTCTATTGATATGTCCAAGCCCGCCGATTGGCAACCAAGGTATCTCATTGTCTGCCCACACAGAATCCACCAAAAACTAAGCGCAGCCACCCAATCTTGAATCTCCTAGACCTCCTTTGTCACTATAAGGAAACCAACTGATTTGGTCCCTTTTATCCTTGGCTCGAAGGACCTATAGTAAATATATGGGCCCCTTGGACTACCCTAAACTCTTTGCTCAATCCTCCACACAGAGGGATCTGTCATCTACAAACTCTGAATCCAACAACTCCTCCTCCTAAGAGATTAGAGCGAGGCCAGTAGCCTAGCAATGCAAAAAGTAACCCAATGCCTCAGCTATGAAAAGCAAAAGGAAGGGGGTGAAGGGGCATCAATGCCACACACACACACACGCGCACATGCACACACATGCACACACACACAAAAGGCCTCACCTTTGTGGCCACCAATAAGCAGATGGTGCAAACTCCCTGCATACAAGGCCCTGAGACTCCTCTGATCCATTAGGTCTAAGAAGCCTAATCTATTCATATTGCCCTCCATGAAGGACCACTCCACCCCTATTATTAAGCCTTCTCGACATCCAAATAAGGACCACAAGAGGTTGAGACTCCTCCTTGGCCCAATCTAATGCCTCCCAAAAGGTTGTTTTGGATGATGTGTTCCTAAACAAAACCTGTCTACATGTATTGAATGATATCCCACTAGATGAGGCCACAACCACAAACTCAAGGCCTTAGCTAAGATCTTCTATGGGGAGTCTAGCAAAGTGATCGGTATCCATTGGCAAAGAGGAGACTTGCCCTCCCCCTTTGGGATCAAAAAAATACCAACCATAGCTTATAGACTACGAAAGAGAACCTGAATCAAAGATCACCTAGAAGGCAAGCAAAGGGCGGTGTGAATTTGCTCTTAGAAGAACCTAAAGAAGAGTGGTGTCAATCCACCTTCTCTAGGTCACTTCTATGGAGGGAGGGCATTGAGGGCCCCCTAAATCTACTCATTAGTGAAAGGTTCCTCCACTTGCTTGCTTAAACATGGATGGACCGCTATCATAAATGGGCCTAGACTATATGCCAAGCTAGAAGAACCTAAAGAGACTCCTCCTCAAATGCCGATCCAAGTTTGTAGTCATCTTTAAGATCTCTTAAGGGTTAAATTACATTTAACCACTCTCATATCTCAATCTATTTAGCTACATCCTTGCTGATTCAGGCCTAGTGGACAAAAAAATTAGTTTGGTCATCCTGTCACATGTACCCACCATCATGCTCGGGAAAAGAGATAAGAGTAATCTGCTTGATAGATCTCCTATCTTGGAGGTCAAGCCATGTTTGCAAGCCATTGACATCCTAAGTCTTGATTCTTGACATATTCTATGGAAGACTCAATGCTCTCTTATGCTTATATTGGAGCTTCTTACTACTCCTCCGCATTGCATCTGCTTCCCACGGAGACCCAACTACCCTCATGTTGGGTCTTGAGCTACTATAAGATCTCTATAAGGCATTTGGTATGTAGGCCCCTTTCTAGGTGAGTCCTCGATAGGCTGTCCCAAGTGTAACAAGATCGATGAGTGGCCAGACAGTGTGTTACTTATCAAAATGCTAATGGATCCCCCATTAGATAACATCCAATCACCGTATAAAACTTTTCTAGCAACTCTAGAAGCCCATGATGCCATCACTACCCAAAGGAGAAACAGAGGCTACGAGGAAGCCTAGAGAGGTGTGCCTCTAGCCAAGGGTCCCTACCACAATTGCAAAGATGAACTGCTCCCAAATGCTCCTCTCAGTCTTGTAGGCATCTCTGCAAAGAAGCTTTGCCTTGCTTGTCCTCCTAAATTGCTAAATTGTTAAAGTGCCTCCAATAATCCAAGAGTCCACATTAGAGAGGCTCTCAGTTAGCCACCTCCAAAACATGGCTGTTACTATCTACAAGGAGGGATATACACATTCAAGATACCAATTATGCTTCTAAGGGTCTTTGCTTAACCTTTTCCAAGTGGTTATGCCTACTTCCAATCCAAGTGCTTGGCCATTTTGTGAGTTGGCAAGTATTATTTTTAAATCTTGAGTTGCATTTCTTGCGAGGTTTTTAACTTGACCACTAATTGCTCAATTGCCAACTAAATTATCCTTTTCTATTAATGAGTTATTCCAAGCATTCTCACACAATAAGCTTAGCAAGACGTGGGCAAGGCCAATTTGGCTAATTGCTCCCAATCCAAGGCTCAACCTACCTATAGTTTGAAATATGCATACCTTTAATGTAATGATGTAACACCATGAGAATACCATACTATTGCACATGGTCTACATTCTCAATCAATCTTCCTTGCTTCAAAATGGTGGGAAAGAAAAGAGCCAGAAGAGAGCTACACAAGTTTTTTGGGTGGGTGCAGAACACCCTAATCTTCTATGTCATCCATATATATATGTGTTTGAGTATTGTACATAATTGGGGTTAAGGCATAGTGGCCCTTGACCCCCACAACCTCCCACTTAAAGGCTAATGTGCCTTTAAGGGAGAACAACCAACATACCATCCAATGCCCATCAATATAGGACAATACTCAAATGGCTAACTAGGTAGACTCTTCGTCAGCATATCTGCAGGGTTATTATCTATATGAACCTTGACAACCTCTATACGCTTGTCCTCAAGTACCTCCCTGATGCAATGGTACCTGACCTCTATGTGTTTGGTCTTTGCACGAAAAACCAGATTCCGTGCTAGCTAAATAGCACTCATGGAATCACTATGCAATGTCGGCACACCTATATGAATCCCCAAATCTCCCACTAGCTGATCAAGCCATATAACCTCCTTGAAACCCTCTGTGGCTGTAACATATTCAGCCTCTATGGTAGACAAAGCAACACACTTTTGTGCACGAGACATCCACGACATTGCACCACCTGCAAAGGTGAACAGATAACGAGAAGTGGATCTCCAACTATCCATATGCCCTACATAGTCTGAATCTGTATACCCAAGTACACTCATCTCTCCTTTGCCAAAGCAGATGCACATCTCCTTGGTACCCTTCATGTACCTCATGATGCACTTAACTACCTCTTTCTTGGATTAGCCATATACCGGCTAACAACTCCCACTGGCAATGTTCAATCTAGTAGCTATCATAGCCTACATAAGACTCCCCAACCACTGATGCATAAGGAACCTTGGCCATCATGGCCCTCTCCTCATCTAATGATTTGGGACTATCTACCTGACTTAGTTTCACATATAGAGGCAATGGAATACTTATTGCCTTCCCCCCCTCCATATTGAAACGCTACAACACTTTTGTAACATACTCCTTCTGTGAAAGCCAAAGCAGTTTCCTACTCTGGTCACGCGTGATGTGCATACCAAGAATATGACCTACAGGTCCCAAATCCTTCATATAAAAGACCTCATGCAACTTGGCCTTCAATGTATCCAGATCATAAGTGTTCTTGCTATCCAATAGCATATCATCGACATAAAGTGCCAGGAGTGTCTAGCTATTATCCTTAGCCCTTTTAGTGTAGAGGCAATGATCAATCTCACTTCTTCTGAAATCTTGGGACCACATGAAAGCATCCATTCTCTAGGCGTTGCTTAAGGCCACGTGTACTCTTTTTCAGCTTGCAAACCAAATTTGCAAACCAAATGCTTTCTTCAAAGCCTTCCAGTTGCACCATGTAAATTTCCTCATGTAGATCCCCATGCAAGAATGTCTTGACATCCATTTGCATAAGCTCCATATCCTATGCTGCTGTGCCACAAGCCCAAGTCTGCATCTAAGTGTGGTCATCTTCACAACCGGAGAGAATATCTCATCAAAGTCCACACCCTTCTCTTGCTTGAATCCTTTAGCAACCAAACGGGCCTTGTACTTAGGCACATCATCACCTGTGACCTTCATCTTGTAGACCCATTTACATGGCAATGCTTTCTTTCCATGTGGCAAAGAAATCAAGTACCAAGTCTTATTCTTCATGAGTGAATTCATCTCTAATTGCATAGAATACTCCCACTTGCACTGGTGCATCATAGCCTCCCTGTAGCATTTCAGCTTGTTGTCCTGCCTACATATCAGACACATTTGGCTCATCATTTCCACCAATAGATGATCCATCATCTGCTCTTGATTGTGTACCTGTGGGAGTACCTGGTGGCACCATTTCTTGCACATTTGATGCATGGACAGCTTGCTATCTATCAACATATGCGGGGTGAATTCACATCCTAGAAAGTGATTCTCCTCATTTCCACATCCCTTATGGGTGTCTTGTGCATCTTCTTCTCATTGAATACCACATCATGGCTTTATATGATCTTCTTTGCTTTTGGATCCCAGAGACGATAGTCCATCTCTCCACTTTCACCACCATAACCTAGAAAGATACATTTTCTAGACTTAGGATCTAGCTTCTTCCAAAGCTCTTTTAGCACATGTGCATATTGATGGGATATCTCAAGATGTATGCCTCAGGCACACCTTGGTTTCTATGTGTGAGTGCTAGAGGCACAGTTAGGTGCCCACAAGCACAGTTAGGTGGTGGAGAGCCACATAGGATGATTGAGAGAATCTAGGAGCAGATTGAGGAGATGATTGTGGAGCTCTGAAGTCATCAGTGATGTCAGTGAGCATGTATGAGGTGCCTACTTAAGGACCTCACTCTTCTTCATTCCATAATGCAAGTATTCTGAGTTTGTGTCCACTCTTTCCTTTCCTTTCAGTTTACCAACATGGTATCAGAGCCCTTTGATCCCCCTTGAGCCCATTTCTGCCACATCATCTTCTTCTTCTTCATCTTCTTCTTCCCCATTTTCCTCCTTCTTCCCAAAATCTTTGAGAGCTTAGTTCTCTGCCTACAAATGACCATTGCCCAAACCCTCTGAGCTGTAAACTCCTCTAGTATGGGCAAACTTCCACCTGCAAGCAATTGAAAAAAAAACGTCTCTGTTGGTTGCCATTCTTCAAACAGCACATTTTTTTGCCATTCTTCTATTGCTCAATACTCCCTGCCTGCTCCGCCATTGCTTGAGCCCTCTTAGGAGTAGATGGGCGACCTCAAGAGAAAATTTTGAGCCATTTTTCAGCTCATTTGGTTCAGTAACAAAGGAGAAATCGTCAAAACTCAGGTTCAGCCTACAGTAACTCCCCCGGGCAATAGCGTGTGCCATTTCGTCCAACCTCTGTGCTGGATCCTCTCTAGTATATGAGCTTTCTTTTGCTTTAGAAAGCCCTCTTTTCCTTGCTTTGAAGAGTGAGCTACAAGCCCTCCAAGTTCAGTCCTTTGGTTTTGATAGTTTTGATAAGTTTTTGAAGAAGATGCTACATAAGATGATATTCTAGCATTTCTGGATTTTTGAAACTTTCAATAACATCAGTACAAGTGTGGCTTCAGTTTTTCTTTCAATTGCTATACTGGGTTTTGATTGGAAAGTATTCATTTTAGCCACCTCTATGAAGCATGTAAGAAGAAGCATCATTGATTGAATATTGGTCACTAGTCTTTGCTACATCAAGTGCTTGTATTTTGGAAGCCTTTCAGTTATTTTTTTGCCTTGTAAGAGAGAAAGACACTGCCCAATATCTGGGTTAGACCCTCTCATGGCTACCCTATTGAATCTAGAGAAGTTCAATGGAAAGGGCTTCCACACATGGCAGATGAAGGTGAAATTTGCATTGATGAGGGAGAACCTCTGGGGACTTGTCAAACCGACTCCAACCGCTTCTTCTACAGCCTCCAATGCTGGAGAATCCTCAACTCTGACATGCTCGGCAAGGGATCCCGCTAGAGAAGAGAAAGCATATGGTATCATTGCTCTTGCTTTAGGAGATGATTATATTCACCTAACTTAGAGTCTCCTTCAGAAGCTTGGCAGAAGCTTGACATGATTTTTGGTGCTAGCTCTCACATCTCTAAATTATCACTTAAAATCTCTTTCTTTGAATTGAAGATGGTTAATGGCACTACTTTGGCAACTCATGTCAACTATATGCGGAGTCTTATGACTCAATTAGCTTCTATCAACTCTCCTATTACTCCAGATGATGCTATGGCAGTGTTACTTAAGAGTATGCCTGAAGATTATGATCACATAGTTACCACTTTGAAAAATCTTCCTAATCCTAATCTTGAAGGTATTATCTTTGCTCTCCAAGAAGAAGAAAGGCATATGGAGCTCAGGAAAGGCAATGACACTATTTATGCTGTAAAAGTCCAGAAGGGCAAGTATACCCCTTGCAATCACTGTGGAAAGACAAATCACCTTTCAAAGGACTGCTTCAAAATTAACCCATGCAAACACTGTGGCAAGAACAACCATCATGAGAAGTTTTGCAGAGCCAAAGCAAAGATTGAAAATGCAAATCTACTTTCACTTGATGAGCCTCCACAAGATGAGGCATCCTTTGAAGATTATGCATTTTAAATCATCTCTATGCTCTAGATCTCTCTTTTTATGTCAAGGTACTCAGCCTGGATAGTCCTCCAAAATGAATGAAATAAACTATTGTGTTTTTGTGTGTTTGTGAACACCTCTGGTCACCTTATGATGTAGGCCATGTGTATGTTTTGCTCCATGGTACCTCCTGCAAACATTGTGTGCATGTACATGCAGGGGAGATAACCATTGGAAGGTCTTTTTGTATCCCTTTTGTTTACCTTACACCCATGGAAACCCTTGCTAGCATGAGAACCTAGCCATAGATTTATCCTTGACCACCATGAGATGGCATGAGAAACTATGAGACTAGATCTATCCTTGACATAGCTTGAGGCATTCCCTTGAGGGGGGGTTTGATGGGATATCTCAAGGTGTATGCCTCACGCACACCTTGGTTTCTATGTGTGAGTGCTAGAGGCACAGTTAGGTGCCCACAAGCACAGTTAGGTGGTGGAGAGCCACATAGGATGATTGAGAGAATCTAGGAGCAGATTGAGGAGATGATTGTAGAGCTCTGAAGTCATCAGTGATGTCAGTGAGCATGTATGAGGTGCCTACTTAAGGACCTCACTCTTCTTCATTCCATAATGCAAGTATTCTGAGTTTGTGTCCACTCTTTCCTTTCCTTTCAGTTTACCAACACATATGCCTCACACCCAAATACATGCAAATGAGAGTAATAGGGCTTCTTGCCACTCCATGTCTCTTCAGGAATACCACCATCCAAACTCTTACTAGGTGATCTTCAACGAAACATGGGTTTTCTGAGGGTTTTGGGTTTTGGGTTATGGGGCGGGCTTGGGGGGCTTGAGAGATTTTGGGGGGTGAGTAGGTGTTTGAAGGGATTTAGGCCCCGGGTTGTTTGGTGAAAGAGAGGGGATTAGGGGGTTTGAGGGAGTTTGGGAGATTTAGGTGTTTGGGTGTTTGACTTGACTTGGGGGGATGGTTGTGGATGTGTGCAGGTGGAAAGGATGAGTAGTGACAGTGCATCAAATAGGGGGCCACCTCCCGGGTGTTTGGAGTGGCTTCATGAGATATTGCCTTGTCCTTGCACGCACTGCAGGCAAGGGGTTTATCCAGCACCGTATTGTCATGCGCCACTTGCAGATGTATGGAAAGGCGCCACCAGAAGAGGATATTGGTTGACATGCTAGTGCATCACAGCCCAAAAACCACCAGAAAGACTTGCATTGGAAAGCATAAATTGCAACCTTTCTTGAATGGTGCAGTTCATCTTTTCTACAACTAGATTTTGCTCTGAAGTACAAGGGTACGTGAGCTCCCTCTTTATCCCATGTGTATCACAAAAATGTTGAAAGTCATGAGAGAGATACTCTTCACCATTATCAATCCAGAGGCATTTAAGCATTCTACCTGATTGATTTTAAACCAAAGCTAGCCACTTCTGAAATACGTGGAACACATTGCTCTTCTGAGCTATAGCATAAGCCCACACTTTCCTAGTTGCATCATCAATGAATGTCACATAGTATTCACCCCTGCCTAATGATCGTGTAGGCATGGGACCACATATGTTTGAATGCACCAAATCAAGCCTTTCAAGCTCTTTCTTTCCCCTTCTTTTATGGGCTGATTTAGTCTGCTTCCCATAGAGACAGTGCTCACAAATTTCAAAATCAGAAAAACTCAAATGTGGTACGTAACCCAAACGGCATAAAAGTTTCATTCCATTCAGGCTCATGTGCCCCAACTAGCAATGCCACAAAGAGGTACTTGGCTACTTTGTTATTGCAACAACATGATCAGACACCCCTGATACATGTAAGGGATCCAATGTCCCACACTTTTCACCTCTTGCCAAAACAATAGAGCCCTTCTAAATTTTCCAACTTTCGAAGCCAAAGGTGGTTTGAAAACCAACATCATCTAGTTGACCCACTAAAATGAGACTCTTGGTCAGCTTAGGCATATGTCTCACATTTTCCAAAACAAAAGCAGGCCATTTGCAAAAGAAAACTTTATGTTACCTACTCCCACTATGTCACATGAATAGTTATTTCCAAGATACACACAACCTATCTTTCCACTATCATAAGTGGAGAACCATTCCCTATGGGGAGTACCATGGAATGAAGCACCATAATCCAAAATCCAATCCTGGGAATATGCATCATCTGAAGTGGTAAGCAATTCTTCTGCAGGTATACTAGACATGAAGAGAATGTCATTGTCACTATGGGGAGTAACATGGAATGAAGCACCAGAATCCAAAATCCAATCATGGGAATATGCATCATCTGAAGTGGTAAGCAACTCTACAGGTAGATTAGACATGAAGAGAATGTCATTGTCACTATCATCAATGATGGCTACATTGATCTCCTCGATCTTCACTTTTCCTTTATCCTCCCTTGGACTCTCTTCCTTCTTATTTGCACCCCAATTTCTTTTTGCTCTCTTTTCAGTTTATAGCAATCCTTTTTCATGTGGCCCTTCTTGCCACAATGGTAACACTCAATGTTCCATGCCCTGGATTTGCTACGAGACTTCCCTCTTTCTTGGGACTTCCCCCTAAACTGTGATCTGCCTTTGTGCACATTTAAGGCTGCATCTTGCTTGTTGCCATCCATAGACTTTCATCTAATCTCCTTGGCCCAACAACCTACCCACAACATCATCAAACTTTAGTACTCCACTAGGTGCAGAGTTACTGAGACAGCTGTATGAAAAGTATCCCATACGGATGGCAATGAACATGAGGAATATTACCTTAGTCTCCACATCACAATTTAGTTTCTAAGCCTAAAGCTAGTTGAAAATAATATTGAATTCATTCAAGTGAGAAGAAATGGAGACCCTTTCCTTCATTTGCAGCTCAAACAACCTCTTCATGAGGTAAACTTTATTAGAGGCAATTTACTTCTCATAAGTGGTAAATAATTTCTTCCACAAATCTTCCCTAGTCTACTCATTTACTACTGAGAAATAAACTAACTCTGCAAGATGAAGTCTAACAGTAGACTTTGCTAATGCATCCAACTCATTCCAATCATCCTTAGACATAGTTGTAGGCTTAGCTGCAATCCCTTCCAAGGGTTTAATCTGCTTCTTTTGAATAAGCACATCCCTTATCTGTTCTTTTCACAGAGAAAAGTTTGTCCCATGAAACTTTTTAATGTTGAAAAACTCATTTTCAGACATGGAAGAGGATGCCATGATGCAATAAAGCAAAATCCCAAATGCTAGTGCATGCAAGAGAGAAATCACGCCAAATACCAGGTGCACCCAAATATGTATTCCACAATGAAAGGTAGTATCACCAAACCTCAAAGGCTCAAAGCATAAAAAAAATGCAACTGACTCATGTGCATATACTATGCATCCATATGAGCAAATCTGGCCTAAAAGAAAATGTCAACTTGCAATAACAAAACAATGGCAAACCCAATGCCAATAAGAGCCAAAGGCCTCAAGCATAAACATTGTCCATGGCATAAGCATCAATAATGTCTCATCCAAGAGAGCATAGCACTATCAGTGCATCAATTACAATGTGTCAAAGCTATCCCTCAGCATAAAAAAGCATCTGTGTGCTAAACGTCCATCAACAAAGCATCCCACAAGGAAATCTAGGCCTATCAATGCATCCAACAAGGATCACAATGCATCCAAATGGCCTATAAAGCATCCACTGCAACCCAATTCAAACCGTGAATGAGCACACACGGCTCAAACTGCAACTAGAGTGATCTGCATAAGGTATGTCCCAAAAATCATGGCCCCATGACAATGACTGCTACTAAAATAGGGCCTGAGATGCCTCAAAACATGGGCGTCACTACATAATCGTACTCAATAAGACAATTTGCAAATATCTCTCTTCTACTAGAACTCCAAAATCCCAACCGATGAATGGGAAATGGGGAGTCAACCCTTGCAATTGACCTGTAAATGAAGAAAGGAACAAGGGAATCATCAAAAAACGTCTTTTTGCTCCAAAACCACTGTAGGCTTGCAAAAAACCAATCAAAAAAACCAAAATGACTTTTTTAAAGGTTTCTTCTAGGTCTCTGCACACTAGGATGCAGGTAAAGTCACCCATAGAGCTTCTCCTTCCTCCCACAAAGCTGCACAAGCAGACTTTGGGCTCTAGGCACACACACGGGCTCAGCTAGACCGCCCACAAGCATCAGGTAGAACACCCAGGCTCTAATACCAATTGAGAGTGCTCTCAATGAAAATGGAACAGAAAAGGGTGAGAGAGAGGGAGAGCTAGAAAAGAGCCACACAAGCTTTTTTGGTGGGTGCTAAACACCCTAATCTTCTATGTCATCCATAGATATATATGTGTTTGAGTATTATACATAATCGAGGTTTAGGCACAGTGGCCTTTAACCCCCACAACTTTGAGAGAGCAACATGTCATGAGAAGAAAAGAAGCACTATATTTGCTATGGGAGAGGTAAAAAATCCCCCCTTATCTTTCCTTTCTCACACATAGTTGTGGCAACCAAAAATGTCTATGTGGTGTAATATAATCCCAATTCGAAATTTGGTTATTTGAGATCTCAAAACTAAAAACTATTGTAGCTTGCTTCCTTATATCGATTCCCTTGTTCGATGATATAGGT
The DNA here is from genome assembly GCF_047967505.1 of Dipteris shenzhenensis. NCBI lineage: Eukaryota > Viridiplantae > Streptophyta > Polypodiopsida > Gleicheniales > Dipteridaceae > Dipteris > Dipteris shenzhenensis. Next base: position 17,123,014 of record NC_141604.1, read on the forward strand.
ACTAAAGATGTTTCCACACTTTGACACATCTCAAAACTTTTAGGAGATTTATAAATCCTTAGTATAGAGTTTACTACAAGCAATGAGCTAGTATCAAAGTAGTGGTACCTTGCTACATCAAGTCGCAAAGGTAAGATTAAGATTAAAGAAGCTTTGAGAAACCTTATGCTAGCAAAAGCACTTTGGAAAGTGGTCAATCAATGCATAGAGGCATAACTAATTCCAAGCAAAAGGTCCATGCTAGTAGAAAGCTTATTTTGGAGGGCTAGGAAGGCCTAGAAGCAACTTTTTATGAGGCCATTCACCAAAGCTAAGGAATCTTTAAAGATAATTAACCATGCAAGCAACTCAATAAGCCACATGCTACTTGAGAAATAATAGTAGTAGCATCATGTGTGAAGGTAGAAAGACAAGTCAAGACCAAAATATTAGAAGAGCTTGAAGGTGGTTAACAATCCTAGTGATTTCAAATAACACATTGGACGAGCAAATTCTCATTAGATCTCACAATTTGTGACAATCTCAAAAGGCAAGTCAAGAGCACCATATTAAAAGATCTTGAAGGTGGTTAACAATGGTAGTGAATTTAAGTAACACAATGGACTAGCAATCCTGATCAAAAGCTCAGAAATTGTGACAAGCTCAAACATTCAAACAAAAGATGCAAGCCAACACCAAGAAAAGACTCAACGAGGCCTACCTCAAAGCACAACCCATGCATCGAGCTCAGGTAGCATGCTTGTGTAGCAACTAGTGCCTCCAACCTAAATGACTAGGGCTACAATACCATAAGCAAAGCCATAGCTAGATGATGGCAATTCTTAGAGGCAAATAAATTCTAGAAGTGAGCCTTAAGTCAATCTCTTAAAGGAAAATAGATTCTAGATAGATATCAAGGTGAGCCCTAAGTAAAGTTCAAGGCAACATAGGATTGTAATGTAAAGGCAATATTGTAGACTAGTGAAGGTTGCCAAAAAAAAGGATGCTCAAAAAGTACATGATACCAAATGATAATAAGAGAAGAGAGGCCATATGCTATGATGTCTCTTTGTAGTAGATTTTGCTGGCCATTCATTCACCATAAGAAATATTAGAGGAGCAATGTAGGGGCCCCCATAGTAAGGTTTGAAGAAGCAAAAAAAGCGAGAAGTCTTCACTGCAAGTAAAATTAAGTGTGGCATGTAGGACATCCTAGTAGTGCTCTAGGGTTTTGAGGAAGCGAGCCAAGTAGTGACAACCATCATGGAGTAGCCAACATAGTGCAAGGCCAATGGATATAAGCTTGGCTCTTCAAATCCAAGCATCATGAGCAAAGTGTAAACGATAAAATTTGAATATAATTACCAGAAATAGACCTTTAAAGCTCCAAGCTTAACAAGATCCTAAGAAGGAACCAATGGGCTCACAAGAGCAATCGTATGGTTTAGGTAGGAGCTCAAGTTATGTTGGGGAAAATATCCAAAAAATGCAATAGTAACAAAGAAGTTTGTGAAAGAGAAGAATTCTCATAATGACATGTGGTAGTTTTAAAGTAGAGTCTTAGGTAAAAGCTTTCAACACTCATGTCAAATAGAGCCTTAGGTATAGATTTAATCACTTACGTCAAATTTAAGCAATGCAAATTGAAATATGTCAATCAAGATCATCACATAAAAAGGCATCTTAGAAAAAGGAAACGTTAACATATAGCATTGTGGGAGAGGAGAATTCTGATAGTAAAAGATGGTGGTTTTGGAAGAAAGACTTAGGTAGAACTTCAACACTTGTATCGAACTACATATAGTGCAATTCATGTTGAGGTGCTGGGATTTCAAAAGACTTATCAAATAGACTTTGGGAGAGGAGAATTCTGATAGTAAAACATGGTGGCTTTGGAAGAAAGACTTAGGTATAACTTTAACAGTTGTATCAAACTACATGCGGTGCAATTCATGTTGAGGTGCTATGATATCAAAAGACCTTATCAAATAGACTTAGCATAGGCACAAATCTTAGTTTTCACCCACTCTTTTAACTTAGTTTAGCTGCAATTTGTGTTGAGATGTCAAGATTCATCAAATATATGATGATAGTGGAAAAGTTCTAAATGCCAAGAAGTCTTGTGTTTGTTAAAACCAAATTTCATTTATGGAAATGCCTCATCTAGTCCTTCTTGTGGAAAATATGCCATCGAATCTTACTTCTTAAGACATCAACACATGATGCAAATGCATCCATAAGTGATAAAAGATGACTATGACAAGCCAAATGCAAGTGCAACACTGCTTGCCACAATACTTGCACAAGTGATGCATCTATTCAAGTATCGAAAACTGTGTGCTTCATTTATAAAGGCCAAGACCCTCTTCACACATCTCGATATCAAAACCCAATTATCCAATTGAAGGTATGAGATGCTGACAAAGTCATTCAGCATATAAACAAGATGAAGGCTCTAATTGATGGGAAATGGTTATGCAGGTACAGTTTTTGTTGAAAATTTTGTTTACCTTGAAGGATTCTACAATATAGCAATAATTTCTAGAGCCACTACAATCGAATATTATTTTATAATTTAGGAAGAGGATCAATGTAAAGGAATAGGGAAAGACTATGTGGATGAAGAATTAGCTACAAATATGTTTAATATGCTCTTTAAAGGCAAGAAGCCATAGTGGAATTCATAATATAGTGGTCCTTTGTCCAAGCTTTGGACATAAAAAATGGAATCAAACCCTATATCCTCCTTAATTTAATGCAAATTTTGGTTTGATTTAGCAAGTCTTGTAATGCCTTGGGCTATTTAAGGAAAAAACATAATTGATGTGATTGTGAACTTTTTTAATGAATTGCTACATAATGCATGATGTAGAGAAAATGACAAGATCATGCAAGTTTATTCTAATGAGTTGCATGCTTGCATGTATTATCACTTTAGTAAGATAAGCTGTACAACAAGTTGTGGTCAAATATGATTCTAAAATGAATCAGACATTTAGCATTTGATTGCCACAACTATGTAGTTTGTTTATTTATGCTTGCTGCATATGATGCTCACGATCTTGATGTGTAGCTATTTGAAGTTATGTTTGTTGGTTTTCTGCCACACCATTCACCGCTAGCCGTGGTCACCCACATCTTGCTATTTTGATTGTTTAAGCCTCTTGTAGCGTCTTGGCCTTCACCTTGGTTATGAACTATGCTTTGAGCTTATCATGCTCTCCTCATTATGCTACAACAAGAATATCAAGGCTATAGTGGTCCTTCTTTGGCTGCATTATATAGGCTTGATAGAAATTATGCTACTACATACGTGCATTGGTTCTTAAGTTAGGGTTTCATTGCAAAGAATAATGCACTATTACTCCCATACTAGGTTGTTGCCTTTGAGTACCTCTCTACTTTAGACCCTTGCAGCCTCAGCAGCAACATGTGCTACCTTTGTTATTGCATGTGACCCCAACACTACCCTCCTTATTATAGTGACTAAATGCCACTAGATGCTAGGCACCCATGTTTCTAAATTAAGCATTGTTGTTGCTATGTCTCATCATGCATGCCTAATTGGGCTACTCCATGAACTAAGTCATTGGCACTTTGTTTGATATCACATGCCTTTAGTACGTCATTGCTTGAGCTTAGGTCATGTTTTGCTTTGCTTGTAGGACGTTTCTTAGGGCCTTCAATACGTTGTGGCCTTATTAGTCCTTTATTTGCTTGCCCTTCTACTTACTTGACTCTATTGAGCTAGCCACCACATCTTCTAACTTGGTTTAAACCTTTAGAACAACAATTAACATCGTTGAATCCAAGAAAGGGTTTCAACTAATGTGAAGCCAAAGGGGAACCTTTTCACTAACCTTAAGGCACATTCAACACATTAATTGTGGAAATCTCATTCTCACACTCTTTACAATGTAAAGAATGTGACAAGGGGACAAAAGGGTTCTTTTCACCCTCTTTAATAGTCTTGCACAGCCTAAAGTTCTCACACAATGGAACAAAGACGCCGTTTTTGCATAACCACCCAACAAAACAAGCCTCACAAGCTCTCCTGTACATCCACTCTTTCTTGGATTGGACCATAGGCTCTGATAACACTGGTAGCTCACTCAGTCACACATTAGGAGAAGGAACATAAATTGTTGCTATACAACATGTAAATCGTTTTACACTATGAACATGAACATGATACACTTACCATCAAACCCTAGTGGGGTTTTGCTAACTCCAGAAGGATTGTCTATATCAACTTACAAGGGTTTTGCTACTTCCGTAAGGTTGTCTACAGTTACATACAAGTGGGGAGACCAACCAAGGAGTATACATATCAACATTTGTCTATCGCTACATACAAGGGTTTTGCTACCTCCATAAGGATTGTCTACAATTATATACAAGTGGGAAGACCAACCTCACTTATACACATGAAACATATTGACTATGTTGTCAGTGGACAATGAATTCTATAGACAACTCCGTCCCTCAGTTTCTCTCAAACCCAACACCCCAAAAATTTTGACCACCTTTCTCTCTAGTCCACCTCTAGTTACAGTGAGAGCTTGCTTTGATAAAGCTATAATGATTCCTCTAGCTCTCTTGGCTAGCCTCTTTGCTAAGCCAACCTCTAGTTACACCTAGAGGTTCGTGGGTATTGCCAAGGAAAGCTTGGCCATGGGAGGGCCATGGCTAGAGATTGGGTATACAATACTTCCTTGATTGGTCAAGCCAGCCAAGCTTTGATTATGGCTAGATGTTTCCTTTGCTATGCTAAGCTCTTGCCATGGCATGAGATCTCCTTGATTGGACTAATCTTTAGTGGCGGCCAAAGATACCTTGGCATTGCAAACCTACGCCTTGCTGTTTGCCTTGTCAAGGAAGCCTTTAGCCTTGGCTAGAGGTTTTCTTGTGCAGCCAATATTGAGCTATGTGCAAGCCCAACTTCTACCCAAGGCTATAGGCCTCTTTCCTTAGTGTTTCTAACCTCTAGATGTGGCAAGACGTCTTAATGTTCAAGCCTGATTAAAGAATTTTAAATCACCTTTACTTGCAAGGGCTACCTTAATTTTGTTGCTTTGGTTTTCTAATTGAAAACGATATTCTTTCATAATTCATGAGCATTGTGTTTATTCAATTTGTATGAAACATTTTGTATGTTTTAAGACTCGAAAAAAGGGCGATAATTGAATACATTTTGCACATGAATTTCATCGAGAAAGGAACCTTCATTTAAAACAAACTCTTAATTTTAAATACTTTAGAGGACATTTATAGCCCCTCAAAAAAGGAGTTACTAAATATCTATGCGGTTTTTCTCAATTCTAAGCCATATAAAATACATTAAGGGCCGCCCCCCCGCCCCCCCGTTTCAAGACACACCCACACACTCACACATCCAACCCCCCTCGAGACACACCCACGTACTCACACACCCAACCCCCTGAGACACCCCCACGCACTCACACACCCATGGCCAGGTTCGAGGGGCCAACAGCCTACGGTTACATGGGTGCAACCCTAGGATTCAAGTGCGGGCAGCCAGCTTAGGTGGGCGAACGCCCAAAGAGAGTGTGGTGCCAAAGCTCCACATGAAAGGGCGGGTTTGGGGCATTTGAGAGTCCAATGCATGAAAAAAGTTCAAAATTCATTAATTTAGAATTGGATATCACAAGGTTTTCCCTCCCAACTCTTGGAGGCAAAGAGTGCACTTTCTACAAGTCTCACAAGCATTTCGATCGAAGATATACGAACTGTTTGGAATAAGAAATCTGGAGTAGAACTAGTCACACAAGTATTTCGATCGGAGATTCCCGAAGCGCAGGCGGAAGAAATCTGGAGTAGAACCAGTCACACACGCATTTCGATCGCATATATCTTAAGCGCCGGAGAAAGAAATCAGGAGTGCAGCTATGAATGGGAAGCATTCGGAGGTGGGAGCTGAACGGATGCAACCAGAGGTGCTTTTCCAACTTGAATTTGTTCGTCGCCACCTTCTTTTTGAATTTGGATTCGGCGAACTTTAGATGAATTGTAAGGATGCTGCTACCTTGCTTCCTCTCTCACAACATAGTTCTACCGTGTAGATGTTGCCTGCCTGCTGATCGACATGTTTGGAAGGCGTGGAGCTCAACTCTGTTCCGAGCTTGCTCAAAATGACGACGATCGAGTGCGTCGTTTCAATGTAAGTTCCTGGTTGAAGATACATCTGAAATTCCACGTGTTTTGGAGTCATTGTACCAGCTTCTTAACCTTTTTTTAGTTTACCGTCGCTTAGTCCCTTGTTTTTTGTAAGGACTTTGTGTCAAAGAATTCTGTACGGTCTACGCATTGCTGAAAGATGGTGCTCCTTTAACGTTAACGAGACGTGGCATTATGTCTACAGAAGTAACTCGTCTGCATAGAATTGAAAAAGCTGCAGCGTTGAGTCTTAAGGAAATTTTGCAACCTGCTGTATCTCAGGCAGCGCTACTATTGCATTTTTACCCTTTTGTCAAGTGATCCGCACGTGCTGCCGTCATTTAGACAATGAAAGGCTTAAGATCAGTGCTCAAGAGCGACCGAAAGCAGATCCTTTTTTGAGGCCCTGCTCTTATAGGCCGTCGGTGCTAATTAGCTGTCACGAAGTCTTATACAAATCTTATATCAAGTTTGGTCAGCTCAATTTCATGGTCCTGAGGCCTTGCCTTTTTTATATATTTTTGCATGTAACTAGTCAAAGGTACTATCAGATGTATACCTGCACCAGCGTTCAGCATAGAGAGTTGCACAGTATCTGTTTTACCTCTGAAAGCTGCATAGTTGACAGCATTCCCGAGCAGCTTGCAGTAGCAGATGAACCAGCACGAGGGTGCTGTCGTTGATAAATAGCTTGCCATCCAAGAGCACTACAGCAATTCCATCTATTAAGCGCAGAAGCAGAGTTAAAATCCACACTAATGGTATATCAGAAAATTCTGCAATTATTTGACCTCCAAAGGGGTAAAATCCGATTTGCACATCTTCTCTCAATTATAAAGAGTTTGCTGTTTTCATTTTCAATTCGCCGAGCATTCTTCCTAGTCAAGCTCACTTTTTAACTTTAGTTACGCTGAACCGTGTTTCCATTCTCTTAAAAGAAGCAGAGCTCTAACCTTGAATCAGAAGTCCCCAGGAAAGGCATTGAGACTATCAGTGCTTGCAAAATCTCCTCTGGATTTGCCATGATAGTTTAGTCCAGCTTGTGTGATCATTTTTTATCGAGTGCTGTTACTTCAAGCCTGCCTTTGGAAATTGAGGATGAAACTCCAAAGGCACTGCCTGTGGCCTAGAAATCGGCTTTTGGATGAGAAGAGTCCGCCCCTTTTCTGAGTGCATTGGCTATGGTTCTCTGGTTTGCATGCTTCAAATACAGATTTCTTTCATTGGTTCTTTCACTGGCTATGGTTCTCTGGTTGGCATGCTTCAAATACAGATTTCTTTCATTGGTTCTTGCCACACTTAACAAAAGACATACTGGTAATCGTGCCCAAGCTTGGGATCAACTCTCCCCTCTGACTCCCTTTTTAACCAGGGCAGCTCAGTCCTGTACTTCTGATTCCTCATTGTTCAACTACGATTTGTGTGCAGATACCATAACAAAACGAATTAGTACTTCTAGAGAAGCGAGTGTTGAAAGAATTATTCAGAGGCTTTGATTGTCCTGTTGGCTCTTGCTTGATTTTGTAGTTCTTCCACATTTAATGTTCTTCTTCTTAAAAAGAAAACAGAGTATTCTTTATTGAATCAAAGAAAAAATAAATACAAGAGTGCTTTGATTGCAACATTCCTGACACGTAGAGATAGGAAATAACAGCTTCAAACAAAGAGAAACCATGTTGGAGGCAGATAATGCCAGCCAGTCCTTGCATGCCTCTCGAAAACAGGAAATCCTGTCTCCATGGCCAAAGGAGAGCCTCTTGCTCGTTTGAGCTGCCTCGGAGCTCAGACTTCTCTCCACATACCACAGAGGTTATGAATCGAAGCTAAAGATGTAGATGGGAGACTCTTGAGTGGAGATAACAGTCTCTCATGGCCTGAGAGCATTATGTCCACTTACATGACCTCCATATTGTGCCCAGGGCATGTCCTAGGATAGGCAGTCATGGGATATTATGGGCGGGTGAGGTTCCTCATTGGATACTAGGGCCTCAATACCACTTTTGTGTGGCTTTGTGGAGGCTACCTAGTTGCCTACATGTACCTGCAAGGTTCCCAACTAAGGTTGGTAGGAATGATTTGGTGGCAAATTAGTGGCCATAAAGTCAACTTTGTGGGCTGCATACAAGGCCTATTGGGGGCCTACATATAGGCTTCTTACCTTCCTCTAGGCCATTAGGAAAGCTCTACTAATTATTATGCAGTTGTTATGCCTCTTGTAATCTATGTACCACAGAGCTCTGCTCACTCAACCATCATCAGGAGAGCGCCATTGGAGCAGCAGTAGGGGCGATAGCACTTACAACCATGGCAGTTATGTGGTATTTTAATGTAAGAAAGGCTAGTAATCTGATATCATTAGCGAGCTGAGGAGCAGAAAGGAGACTGTAATGATAGTAGAGAATAAGATATTTGTATTGCTTCAAATGTCAGAAGTGTGTCTGATCCATCAAGAGGCTCTCTTTTATAGAGAGCGAAAAGCCACACATGAAAGTGTTAGAAAAGTGACCTCTCTCACAGAGGGTATCCCGCAGCGGAAGATTGATTGGATTACACGCAGAAGTGCTTCACTATGGAATCAATGCTTCATCAAGTGTGTGTACTTTCACAACATTCATGTGTATGTGCAGACTTGCAAATAGACTGTGCTCAGAGACAAATATAGAAGCAACACTTTATATTTCCGTCCATCCACAAACTGGACAAGATACAATACCAGAAGGTTCTCTTCCGAATACCTAGCACCTCTAGGTCTCTGAGCGTATGTTGACTCTTTGTCCAAAGGATCCCTCCACTGAGCGTATATAGACTCTGTATCCAAAAGATCCCTGAGCGTGCTCCACTGAGCGTATGTAGACTCTCTTCCCAAAAGGATCCCTCCACCTTGCTGTCCGGAACTTCAGCCTAGGTGGGCACCTCCTTCAAGCTTAGTCTGCAGCTCTCTAGCCCTCTTCTCTCCTCCTGGATGAGGCCCATATGATGCTGATCTGCTGCTTCTTGCTGCTCCTTGGAAGGTTGCTCTAGGTGATGCTCAATGAGGCCCAAAGCCTCCTCTTATATAGGCCCAAGGCCTTCCCAAAACTACCGACCAGGCAGGGGGGAATTGGCCGACCCTCTGCCCTAGAACCAACCCCAAGAGGGGCCTGCCTCAGCCAACCTGATGCTCCCCCTCTGGGGCTCTCAAAACTAGGACCACATGGCCCCTGCTTTCATGCTAGGCCTAGCCCTTGATCTGCCTATGACCAGGCCTGGTTGGCTGGTTACAACCAGCCCCAACCATCCTGTCCATGGCCCACCTCAATGCTGGTCACCCTGCTCCATATTGCGCCATCTTCAGAGCCCTGTTGCAAGCTGTACACCTGCCCACAGACCCCCACCATGCTGTGCCATGTGTGCTGCTCCAGATCCGCCTCTTCCAGGCCAGATCCATGCCTTGAATGCCTCACCATCTGCTTGTACATAGGCACCATCTGTTGCAGCCTCACCGCGTTCCTCTGGAGCTACATCCAGCCACTGCCCTGCTCCTGGACATGCCTTTGCCAGTTGCCTACTCCACAGCGCTGATCCATGCTCCCGGAAGGCTTCAGGTATTCTCTCAAACCCAGGTTCACCCCCAATGCTTTCCTCATATGGGGGCTTACAAACAGGGAGTTGACCTATCCATTTCCAACAGAAAGGTGTGCGCTTCAAAGGGTGTGTGCATGAAGGAGTCTCTTTTGAAGGGTGCAACCCTCAATGAGAGGGTACATTACAATGTTTCAGGGGTTGTTGAAACTGAGAGAGAGTGGTAGAACTGAATGCTTGAAATGTTGGAAGGACAAACTTGAAAGGTTGACTATGGTCATAGGATTTGTGAGTGATCTAATCTATGATGTCAAGGTGAGAGCCACATGGGATGATTGAGAGAATCAAGGAGAGGTTCATGGAGTGATTTGTGGATCTGAAGATGCTCTTCCATGAGCTCGATAGTGTGTTGTATCTTTTGCCTACTTAAGGCTTCTTCCATATGAATAAATATACTTTTTTTGCATTCTCTTGGTTCTCTTCATCTCTCTATCTACGAGCCACCATAGCTTCCTATTCCCTATTAAAAATCACCCAACAGAGGGTATGCATAGTGGAAGACTGATAGAATTGCCCAAGAGCTCACACAGTGTGGTGTGGGGTGTGGAATCACAAACTTCTTAAACTTATGTGCATAGAATAGATGTGCAGACTCATCAATAGACAATGAACCAACCAGATAGAGAAACCACCCAAATAATATATTTCCGTCCAAAGCTATGGACACAATACAAAAGAGATAGATCCAAAGTCCCACCAATGGTGTGGTCCTCTGATCTTACCACAAGGTTTTTCTCCTATCTGCCGGCTATCTCTAGACTCGAGCCCGCGTGCTCCACCTCGAGCGTAAGTAGACTTTCCGTCCAGATCACAACACCTTGCTGCCCTAGAAGACAGCTAAGGTCCAGCAGCCAACCTCTAGGGAACTCAGTCTGCAGCACACCTTTCACTCTCCTTCACCCCCAGAGGCCCAAGGGAGTGGCTTCCGGCTGCTCCTGTTTGCTTCTGCTCTTGCTGGATGGTTGGATGAATTATGAGGCCCAAGGCCTCTCTTTTCATAGGCCCAAGGCCTGTTGCAAAAAACTGACCAGCAGCATCATTCTGGCCGACCCAAACAGGCCGACCAGTCTGCTGCTAAAACTGCCCCAAGGGGCTCTCAAAACAAGGGCCTTTGGCCCTCCATTCCATGCAGGGGACCAGCCCCTAGGTTTGCACATGTGCTCGCCTGGTTGGCTGGCTCCAACCAGCCCCACCAGCCCTATCCAGTGGCTGACCCAGCTCCTGCTCCCCCCCACCATGTCTGCGCCATGCTGCAGCCCTTTGCTGCGCCATGTCCTGCCCATACACCTGCTGTGTGCACTCGTACAGGTCTGTACCATTGCTGACATTATCACGCCTTTGTTCCAGGCTTGAGATGTTGCGCAGATCTGCTCTGCTCTGTCCTTGACAGTCCCCTGGCCATTTTCTGCCAGATCTGTCCTCGAGGCAAGCTTCTTTCTGCCAGGTACTCTCCTCTCTTTGTGTGTGGTGCTGCCCATGTGGCAGCCCTCTCCCTCTCTCTTTTCTTTCGCCCACATGGCAGCCATGCTGCTGCTCATGTGTCAGTCTCTCAAACCCTAGGTTCACCCCCCCATGCTCTCCTCATATGGGGGCTTACAGATGGGGAGGTGACCTTTCCAACATTCCCAATATGTGGTATCAGAGCCTCCTTGAGCCTCTAGTCCATTCTAGCTCCAAAATGCCACCTCCTCATCTTCTTCTCCACCCTCAACCCTCTTCTTCATTTCTGGCCAGAAATATTGTGTTCAAAGGTGGTGGAGAGGCAGACTGATTTCTGTCAAGCCACCAGCTCCTTGCAAGCGATTGTACCTGAGTTGTGGATGTCTTCAAGCTTTGCAAGAGACGAAGCTGCAGTTGTATTCGGTTATCATTTCTCAGAGGACACCTATTGCTCGTGAAAATCAGCCGACTAATGTGCAGAACATTTGTGCTAATGATTCAACAAGTATATTTGAAGCGGCGATATGGTTTGCTGTGTATTCCTTCCAGCTGGTTCACACCTTCAGCGGCAATGTCTTGCATGCGAGTATATTTGCGGTTGCAGCTATTAGTCTCATGTGTTTCTTGTTGATTGCAAAGAGAGCTCGTAGATCTGCTACAAGCTGCTACCATGGGACTGGTTATGTATGTGCAGATGAGAACAAGATCTTTGCAGTCACATTGAATTCAGAATTTGAAAGTTGCACCTTGGGTGGTTCATCAAAAGCTTTGACATTGAAGTCATTATGTATTTCCACATTGTCAGCTTCAGCATTCTCAAAAGAAACTGATCTTCATTGACACTCTTTCAAGAGAAGAGGTCCCATAATTATCTTTTATGTGCTTGAGTCGAGTTCTCTGCTCGGATGTTCCCCAAAATGATTCTAATAATCATGAGGTTTTGAGTTCTGGTTAACCTTTCAGCTTTGAGATTTGACAAACTGTCAAGTTTGGGTTGAAGGCTCTTCTTAAAATCCCCACTTTGTTTTGTGAGGGATGTTTCTTTGAGTGATCACCCGTTTTGGGCTTTTACACCGACTTTGTTTTGTGAAGCTCTTTTGATTTTGAGCATTCACTATTTTGTCAGGGGTAAAGCTATTTGGACGGTTTACCATTTTATGTAAACCCGTATCTTCGGTTTGAGGGGGGTGTTGGAAGGACAAACCTTGATAGGTTGACTATGGTCATAGATTTGTGTGAGTGATCTAATCTATGATGTCAAGGTGAGAGCCACATGGGATGATTGAGAGAATCAAGGAGAGGTTCATGGAGTGATTTGTGGATCTGAAGATGCTCTTCCATGAGCTCGATAGTGTGTTGTATCTTTTGCCTACTTAAGGCTTCTTCCATATGAATAAATATACTTTTTTTGCATTCAGTCGGTTCTCTGCATCTCTCCAGCCATGTTTATCTACGAGCCACCATAGCTTCCTATTCCCAACATGAAAAGCGCCCAAGGAGCCCCTTGATATAAGGCTTCAAGAGACGGAGAAATTTGCCTGGTGAGAATGGAGGAGAACAGGTTGTCGAAGGTTGTCTCATATGTTGTTCGACCAATGCTGGATGAGTAAGTATCATTAAGTATGGCCTGCACGAAAGGAAGCAACTATTTCCATTTGTTCTGAGAATCATGACAATATGCTTTGGAGAACATCGAATGACATCCATTCTAAACTTCTGTCTGCCCATTTGACTGCGGATGAAAGGCACTGGATAATTGTAACTTGGTGGCAAAATTTTCGAATAAGGCATGCTACAAGTGTGAAGTGAACTTGGGGTCCCTGTCTGAGGTAATGGTAGGCAGCAAGTTACCAATAGGATACTAAAACCAAATGAAAGGCGAGCAATGTCTTTTGCTGTGACTGTCAGATTGCAGGGTATGAGTATGCAAAATTTGCTGAACCGATCAATGATAGTCAAACACTGTGTATTGCATGCATCTGGAGACGTTGGGAGAGGTCCCTTGAAATCAAGAGAGATATCCTGAAATGAGTCTTTTGGAATGGGCAATGGCTTGAGCAAGCTTGCTGCCTTCTAATGGGATGCTTTAACCTTTTGGCAGATATGACAGCACTGGACATAGCTGTAAACATCATGTGGCATTCTTGACCAGCTCTAACTTCTCCAATGTACGGTTGATGTCGGGATGGCCCTTGACAAGAGAATCGTGGGCATCATGGAGAAGAGATTTCCTTTTGTCTTTAAGAACACAAAGTTGATTCTTATAAAACAACCATCCATCTTGAATAGAATAATGGCCTAGATTAAGAGATGTGACCAAATGGTATTGGGTGCCGAACTTGGCTGAATGTGTATACTGTGCCTTCATGCTATCAAACTTGAATTTTGAGCACAATTGCCACCTGAATAGTCTGGATGGATGACTTGCGGTTGAGAGCCTTGTCAATTGGATTATGCTTGCCACACGGACATACTCTATCATATTGCCAAGTTGTTGAAAGATCTGACTCCATAGTGATTGTCAATCACTCCACTGCGAATTGGGCATTGTTTGTAGTCATTTAAGTGCTTGATGATTAATCTTAACCGTGAAAGTCCTTTCATAAAGAAAAGGCTTCCAGTGCTTAAATGCGTGCATAACTTCCGAAGAATTTTCATACAACGAAAAAAATTTCTCGGTGTAATTTAACTCCCGATTGTAGTAAGCCTCGGGTCCATCATCTTGTTGTAATACCTGCCCTTGCCCCAATGGCCACATTATTGGCATGTGTGATGACCAAGAAAGGATTATCCTAAGACGCTAGCTTCATGAGTGGAGCCGTGGTAGCCAACTGCTGTAAGTCATGAAAGGCTTGTAAAGTTGTTTCGGTAAGTAATATCTTCTTTCTGCGAGTTTTCACCCCTTTCAATAAGTGTGAGAGGTGTTGCATGTGTCAAGAATCCATCCATGTGAGAACTATAAGCTTGGCAAAGACCAACAAAAGAATGGATCTCGTGAGCCGTCGTGGGGATAGCCCAACTGGTGATGGCATGAACCTTTTCAAGATCCAAGCGAATGCTGTCTGCACTTATGATATATCCCAGATATTGGATCTCCATCAGCCCAAATTCACTCTTTTTCCATTCAATTTGAGCTGATTGTCGCATAATAATTGAAGGGCATTCCATACATCCTTCAACTCCTGCTCGGTTGCAGCTGAAAATACAAGGATATCATCCATAAAGATGAATAAACACACTCCAATGTATTGAGCAAATACCCATGACATCATTTTGTTGAACGTGGGTGGTGCATTCTTGAGATTGAATGGCATAACCATGAATTCATAATGAGCTTGCTTTATCTTGAATGCTATCTTTGGAATGTTGGTGTTGAAAATGCGGACCTAATGGTAGCCACTCTTTAGATCTATCTTGGAAAAGAACTTCGCACCGTTGAGTCTCTCCAAAATGTACTCGATGCGGGACATAGGGAACTTATTCTCACTGTTAGTTTGTTGAGTGCTCTATAGTCAACACATAGGCTGTTGACTTATCCTTCTTTTGAACAAAAAGAATGGGATCCGCGAATGGCGAAGAAGATGGTCTGGTGAATAAAGGGGGGAGGGGAGAGGGAGGCTGTCTATATTTACTCCCTCTAAACTATCTTTGCACATGGTGTAGGATTCTATATTTTTGTTTGTCATCTGCCAAAAGGTTCAACTATGCATCCTGGCATATTCGTATGCCATAGAAGATAACTTGAAGGGAAGACAATACTAGCTCCAGCGTATGGTTCTGCCTTTACTCAGAAGAGATTGCTTATGGTGTTGTTGGTAGGCAGACCTTGTTTTCTTGTTTATTGTAAACTGCATAGTTACATCTGGAACCCCACTGACTAACAATATTCTCGCTTATCGTCAGAATGACCTATTTGACCAAGTTGTGGACGAGGCAAATGAGCACTACCATCAACTTGAATCAAGGATGGTGTGAGTATATCTGATATGTCTTGGCGTTGCTATATGAATCAGGCATCCGTCTTGCAGTGGTAGACCTCATGATGAAATGAATTAATATTAGCCTTAAATTTTTGGGTGCCCATTTAATGCTTGAGCAAAATCTGCAGAAAAATGCAGCAGGAAGGTTTGGACATCGAGACAACACAGAACAGTGATTACTTTGGTGCCCTAATACATCACCTTAGTTTGGTTCGTAACAAGCGCTGTCTCCTGGCTTACATGTATGCTTCCTGGACTTTTCAGAAAAGGCCTTCCATTTGTCTATAAGATGCCTCCTTGCAAGTATGGCAACTTCTGAGCTTCACTTTCAATTATACTCCAGATACAGTCGGGCTGAGAGGATACAATGCTTGAGATGGCAGCTTGGCGCAGTCCTTCCAGCTGACATCCAAGAGAAGTTGAATTTCTCAGAGAAGGAGTTTTTCAAAAACTATTCAGACCTTCTTGGCTCGTATATGACAAACATAGACTTAGACTTGACAGTGGTATGGAAACAAGCTTGTGCAGCTTTGTTTTCAGACCTCCTTGGTGAGGCAAGATTACTTGTGCAGAGTTGACTTTTCTGGAGACCTAACGCTTAAGAGATCTATGCAGGATGCAACACCACCAAAGGATCCCTACATTCAAGTCAGAGTCATAGACGATATTGGTGAAGTTCTTCTTGATGATCAGTCTACCTCATTACTTCGGAATTCAATTCATTTGATGAAGCGAACTGAGGCAGAGTCCCTTGTATCTCAGGTATGGCATAAGGTTGATTCACTGTTTTGCAATGCCCTTTTCTTGGGTGAGTTTTCAGGCAACCTACATTGAAAAAAGGATTAGTATCTATATCTTTGGGTACTAAAATGCCTTGTATTAATTCTGAAGGGACATATATAGATAAACAAACACTATGAATCAGTCCGTCTCCCAATGGGATAACAGGAGGACCAAAAGATTTCCCAGAACGCAAAAAAGCCAATGCAAGGCCACCCTGCTGACCCAAAAACATCTATGTAGTGCCGATAAAGCTTCTATCAGATGTATTATGTTTTGATCATTTTATCACACTGATCTACTGCGTATTGTGATACAGGGTATACTCGAAGAATTTGTTGGATAAAGCTGTCTGTGCTTTTCCATGGAGAAGCGATAAATAGACGTTCAGCAGTTCGGCTTCGCAACTCTATTATTCATTGAAATTCTTTGCATGTTATAAATTGACACTTCGATAAAGAAGTCTCCAACACTGCTTATGTGTAAGTGGGTCTTTGATTCTCAAAGAATATTTGAATGAACTTGAATTGCCTACCATTCTGCCGCCTATGGGGTTGTGGTCTTCAAGAGACACCAGCTGCAACTAGACTTTCACCTTGTCTTGTTTCATGCTATAGACGATCAACTTAGAACATATCTTGTAACAGGAAATGTTCCGATTTGTTCAAACTAGTGATGTCATTCATGATTGCATGAGACATCTCTATATTATGATCCTTGGTGCTCTTCAGATGATGCTGCCACACTTCCTATCGTCTTTCATTATATTACATCTTCTCTCAAGTGGTACTTGATCTAGGTTTAACTGCTCTGCCTCAAAACAACAAAATAAGATTTGAAAGTTGAGATTTGGTATTTGGGTGGCTTGTGCAGTGATGCAAGCTAGCAAGGAGAGAGAGAGAGAATACATCCCCCCTCTCTCTTTAATGGGCCCTCCTCTCTCTTTAATGCGAAAAGAGGGGATAGGAAGAGAGGATAGATGCAAAAAGAGGGGATGGGGATGAAGAGGATGGGGCTAACTCTGAGAGAAGAGTATGAGTATATTGGAGATGGGAATATGGGAAAAGGATGGAGATCGATAGGATGAGGCTGGCATAGGATGGGAATACGTGCATACGTTGCACATGCTCCTTTTTCTATCTTCATCCACTCCCTATCCTTTCCATATACTATTCTTTTCCTCTTTGTCCATTACGAGAGATGAAGGATTACAGATTATAAAGGGACCCATCACCCGCCAAATGCTTTGATGGTCCTTAAGTTCCAACTATCCCTCAAAAAGTGCACCTCCCTCCTCCCCTACTTGCAAATATTACCCCTTTTATACCTACTAGGGTAGGATAATCTTTCTAAAACCTCTCAAAAATCTAAAATTTTCCAAAAGTGCAAAAAATGGCTTGAAACACTGCCAAAACTTTCCCAAACCATTTCTACATACCCAAATCACTTACAAAATTGTGCTCTATTAATGTGAGAAGTTTGATTCAATACATAGGAGGTCTTTAAGGATTACTTGATTATTGCAAACTCATTGAATTTGAAAGGGTTCATTTGTCTTTGATGCAAGAAGAAATTCTAAAACTTAAAGAGACTCTACACAATAACCATGAAAAGTTAACATCAGAACAAAAAGCATGTTCTAATTCTACTAAACTTGTAAATTCTGAAGTTAAAAACCAAAAATATGCTAATGCTAAAGAAAGGACAAGAGGCAATTAAAGATAATCAATAACAAGGAAAATTTGTTGTTAGAAACTTGGTATCTCAAGCAAGAGCTAGGTTTATTAACTAGGAAATTAGAAAAATAAAGAACTTGGTTTGGTGGCAATTAAAGATAATCAATAACAAGGAAAATTTGTTGTAAGAAACTTGGTATCTCAAGCAAGAGCTAGGTTTATTAACTAGGAAATTAGAAAAATAAAGAACTTGGTTTGGTTATAGGCATCGCAATAAAGCTATTCTACCAATGGAGTGCTTCACAAATCGTGGCGGAGCAATTACAGTGTAAGTTATATGGTATGAATCTTCTAACTATTTTTTAATTGCAAAATGTTTTTGTCAATTCTCACAAAGTGTATTTTTCTTATCACATCAGCATGATTTTTGTAGGAATATTATGAATGAGGTTATTGGAAAAGATATGTGGTAAAGAGTGATCAAGAAGAGATAATTCACTTTCATTCTTAGGGATCCTTGTTTGCGTGCATTGTAGACATTAAGACTTGGGAATTGTGTGATCAAGGGCTTGCTCTAGCAGTCATGATCATGTGTGCGTGTGACTGTGTGAAGCATACTTAGTGCCATGAGGTGTTTGGACCATGACACAGGTGATGATGTAGTACAAGGTTCGCTCTTGAAGAGGTGCTATTGATTTAGGAGTTATCTACTTTGATGTAAGAGAGGTGCCTATGATTTAGGCTGCCCTCTCTCTCTTTCTATAAAATGAGAGGCTTCCCTCTCAAATCAATGGAACATTCACTCTTTGGTTCCCATTCTATCTTCCATGATGCACTTCTACTCTCCCACTCCCCAACAGAGATTATACTTGATTTAAGAAACATGATATAGACCCATCAAAAGTCATTCATTCATGTGACGTTAGTAGCATTACTAGACCCATTAGTAGTTGTTCATGCATGTGATGTTGCTAGCATTAGTAGAAAAGCTACTTGGTTGTTTATAATATTTTTCTAAGTGCATTTGGAGGTCAAGGTTTAAAGAACCCATTGTTGCGAGACCAAAATATATTAGATTAGCAAGGAAGAAAAACAAATTTGTTTTCCAAGATTTGCTAGGTGGATTTCTTCACATATCAGATACCAATATGCTAGAAGAGATAAACAAGAGAAAAGTCCAACGTTTAAAAAAGGAAGTTGGACAAGCTACCAAGGGGATAAAGCAAAGATCAAGCACCTTTGAGCACACGAAGTTTTACAATGTTTTTTCGATGTACGCAAATTCCATGCTATAATGGTATAATTTTACAACATTAAAGCATGGAGTAGGTGATATTTCTTTATTTACTTGAGCTATACTTTCTTAAAGGACTTTCTTAACAGTTTAACTTTTATAAATTTTCAAATTGTAGAGAAATATTTACTTTTGTTGTTATAGAGTTAGATGAGTGTGATGTTGTGAAAGGCCACAAGCTAGAGAGGGTGACCATTATACTTATGAACAAAGTTGTTGAACATGAAAAAAATATGAAAATTCAAGAAGAATTTAGTGTTCACTCAAAAATACACATTTGGTGGCTTATTGCATTTGAACTATCTAAAGAGACACACTGTACTTGAAGTGGGTCTTTGATAGATCTCAGTTTCCAAGTGTCATAGATGCCCAAGCCACTAGAGAGTTACTTCATGTGTGGAAGTATTTGGCTTTTTTAATGTTTAGTGGCACATGTCAAGTGACCTAAAAACTTTGGAGTGCATATTTTGACGTGGAGACGAGTGCAAAATGCAACATACCCATGCCTTTTTTGCGTGCACCCACAATAAGGGCGAGTGAGCAAGGACAAGAATAGGACAACATAGGGTGAAAGGAAAAGGAAAGCAAATAAAAAATTCAAGAAGAATTTAGTGTTCATTCAAAAATACACATTTGGTGGCTTAATGCATTTGAACTATCTAAAGAGACACACTCTACTTGAAGTGGGCCTTTGATAGATCTCAGTTTCCAAGTGTCATAGATCACTAGAGAGTTACTTCATGTGTGGAAGTATTTGGCTCTTTCAATGTTTAGTGGCACATGTCAGTGACCTAAAAACTTTGGAGTGCATATTTTGACGTGGAGACGAGTGCAAAATGCAACATACTCGTGCCTTTTTTGCCTGCACTCACAATAAGGGCGAGTGAGCAAGGACATGAATAGGACAACATAGGGTGAAAGGAAAAGGAAAGCAAATAAAAAAAGGAAAAAACAATGGAAATGGTAGAGACATGATGAAAAATTTAGTTAAAGATATGGTAGATGATGATGCTCTTAAAAATGGATACAGTCCAAGTGGACCAATGGAGTGATGAGTTACGATCATGAAGCTACTCCCAACATAGATGAAATTGATGAAAAATTAGATGCAATTTAAAAAAACCATTACAAAGAGTATATTTTTGTATGTTGATGCTTACGAGTTCGTACAGACTCCCGAAACTAATATGTATGCAATTGTGAAAGACATAAATCTCACAATCTCATAAGCATCGGAGACTTAAAGCAAAGGACAACTACAAAGCGTAGTAGGAAAAAGAATAGACTGTATATTCATTGCAATGAACAAAATAGAAATAGAGAGGCGATAAGATGCATTGTATTCATAATATAAATAGATCTCTGTTGTTCAACATGAGTAAGATGCTCTCAACTCTTGCTTCCTCAACCGTAATACCAAAATATAATCCAACTGCAATATAGATTGAGGTATGAAGAGATGCACCCTACAGGTGGTGTGTCTCTTTGTATCTGAATACTTACTAAGGTATAAACCCGGATTATCTCCTAAATATATGTGTTGATTTTAGCTATGCATCACCGGCACCTCGATGGACAGGAATTTTGAAAAAATTCATGACCTGACACACCACTAAGTGTTAACAGTTAATTTCTAATGGTTCACAAGCAAACCCCTTTCATGAGGCAACATCTCCTCAATCCAAAACCATACGATCAACATAGAAAAGAGCTTGGTGCAATACCAAGATTCAATCTGTATCCATACACAGTTGTTTACTATTCCCCAATAGAAATTATTGCATCGAGTACTTATTTAACTATAGTATCTCTCTACTCTTTTAACGAGAGGATTTAGAATTGCACTCATAGGAGAAGCCACGTGGAGGTTCGGGGAGTTTCTGGAGCTTTGGAGAAATATTTTGGAGATTTGGGAGGTTTTGGAAGGTTTGGATCGGGGAGGAATTCCAGAGGTTTGGGGAGGTTCTAGAGCTTCGAGAAGTTCTCATGTTTGCACAATGTTAGATCATCATCCAAATGAAATTTCGCCATTAAATCTCAGGCAGAAAGAGGAGGGTGCAACGATGCACGTGGTAGCTAGCAAAATGCTGGAAAAGGGAAGAGGGAAGAGGGGAGAGCACAAGTGAAGAGGGCAGCGAGCCAGACATGCGCAGACACTATAGATTGTTGTGGGAAGCGAGTGTAGGCATAGGGCAGTACGGACTGCGCAAGCGCTATGGACAAAGGGTGGCTACATGCGAGTAAATGCACATGGAACTTAATGGAGCACATGATCGAAACACGCGTCAATAGCCAAAGGGAGTTCCGTCTTTGCTAATGGCGGGACGATTGTGGAACAATCGAGATGACAGCTAGACGAGACAAGTCACATGGGGTTGCAAGAGGAGACGAGAGAGAGAGAGAGAGAGAGAGAGAGAGGTATAGTATATATAATATATAATATATATATATATATTTATCATATATATATATATATATAGAGAGAGAGAGAGAGAGAGAGAGAGAGATCCATAGGTATAGATATATGTAGGTGTATATGTATGTACAATACTTTTTATTTGATTTTTATTTCTTTTTTAGTAGAGGTATACGTAGACAAATAACTATAGGTATAATGTGTATACATTTCTTCACACGGCAAGTTCCTTAGATGAGGCTATTAGAAGGATAGCAATTCATTGCATATATTGACAACAATTCAATAGTTTTAGGGCAGGTTCATAGTTTTTAGTATTATATATGTATATGTATATGTACGTGTGTGTGTGTGTGTGTGTGTGCGTGTGCGTGTGTGAAATTTTACAATTTGTTTCTTTTTGAAGGCATGAAAGAGAGAGAGAGAGAGAGAGAGAGAGAGAGAGGGGGGGGGGCGGGGGAGTTTTGGTGCAAATGCTTTGCCCCTTGATCAACATTACAGAGTCACTCATCTAGGTGAATCGTTTAGTAAACTGATCATAGAGCCAAGCCAAGAAGGGCCTAGGTCTTGCAACTTAAAATTGTATTTCTTGAAATAGAAGAGATTTTAAGATCCCACCTTGAGACCCAGCGAAGCGGGTCTCTACTCTAAGGTGTCGTACGTAGGTCATGCTACTCGTTTTTGAAAATAGGAAAACATATTAAAAAGAAAAACGAGTAACAATATGTGTTGAAAAACACATATGTAGATGGGAAGCATAATGAGCTTTGTACTGGTCCACAAGGGTAGAAGTATCTAGAAAAACATTGTCATCTGAGATATTTTGAGGTTGCAGATCACGATTGGTAGATAAGTGTCACTTGCAATAGTCGTGTGAGTATCTATACGAGTAGGTGTAGCAACAAAACTATGTTTTTCCTCAACAATTTGGCACACTCTGTCAGTTAGATCATTCAAGAGTGTTGCATGAAATGTATGCAAAGACATAGCTCCCTCTACTTCTTCCTGTGGAGGTGATTTATTTGAAGTTTGCAATAAAATTTCTGCAACAACCTGCTACTCTTGCACTGCATCCTAGTCTGGATTACTTGGCGATGGGAATAAAAAAGAGATTGCATTTTTTGAATGATTAACTGCAATTAAGACTGTATTGGAAATGATAGGAGGTGAGGAAGGGCCTGGAGCACTCAACACTTCGCTCCTTGCTCATCCTAAGTGTAGAGGGACTCACCCAACATAAAACCCATCTTCACCTCATATAATTCTTTCTATGAAGTCTCCAACTTTTCTTACAACATGGTTATTCTAACTGATTCCTCTATTCTTAAGTAATCTCCACAGGGGTGGACCAATGTCTCTATTATTTTCCCCTTGACTTGTTTTCAAATCTCTTTCATATATGCATTCAACCGTCTCTATATATCTTGGAATTACTGAGCACTAATAAACTTACAAAATCTGCTTATATGGTGCCATCATCCACCACTCTATTCTGGAACAGCACATTCTGAGTTTTGAGCTCTGCATTTTCTTTTGTTATTTGATCCAACTGTTGAGACAGAGCACACTTGGTATCATTCAGCCACCTGTGTATGTCCTCTATAATAGTGCTTTTAGTGGTAAGCAGGTCTGGTAGTTGATATATGTTCTCTTCAATCACTTGATTCTGATTTTGCAGGGTTTCCATAGAAGACTGGGCCTACACAATTTTCAGTTGAGATTCTTTTTTAACATCCTCTATCACCTTGATCAGAGTCTCCCTTTCCTGCAGTCATTTTAACTTTTCCTCCTTAAGGGTATGGATTTGTAACTGCAGTCTTGGCTATAGCTTATCACCTTGTTATGCATGTGATTTTTAAATTTCTCATGGCCAGCCTTGAAAGTTTCATGCATGTTTCTCTCAATGTTCAACTCATCCAATAATTCATCCATATGCTGTAGTTTCCCTCCTACGACAGTGTGGAGAAAGATGAGTTAAGTTGAGCTAATGTTGCATCACCTTGAGCCAATGTGATTCTTGGAACAACTAGAATTGCCTGTGTTGCCCCTTACATCTACTACTATACACTTTCAATCACTTCTGGCATCCTTCTTGCATCATCCAAATCTTTTATATCTGGGGAGGATATATGAATCACCTCATCAGGGTTTTCAGTGGGTTTAGGCATAGTAGACAACTTGAATTCCCTTGTTTAACTTTCCTTCTGCACCAAGGCACACTAGAACTCTAAATCTAGAGGGGGATTTCAATATCTAACGTTGTCATGCCAATTGAGTCTTGCATGCTCCCAAGAAATTTGAATCTCAACGTCATGGGCTTTTTGGTACCTGAACTAATAATACTAAAATGTGGTGGGGAAGGCAAAATGTCATCCACTACTCTGGGAATCTTATAAGATGCATGTGGTTCTTCCTATGTGTAACCTACCTTCATGAAATCAATCCTCTTCTGAAAGGTTAGTGGGTCATGAGGCTGCTCAAGTGCACCCAATGGATGTTCAGGCAAGGTGATAGCATTTGCATATTCATAAAAGGTAGCCAACATCTTCTTGAGATTAGATTGGGTAACACTACGTTTGTCTTTGTTAAATTACACGGCATAGTGGAACAGAAACTGAACAAAGAATAGAGAGTACACAGCAAACTGGAGACGAACAAAATTTTCCTTCAATACTGATGTAGTACAGATGCCACCCGTGCGCTCCCACAGTGGAGCTTAGATGGTGATCTAGATAGATACTAGGTGAAGAGCTACTAGCTGGAAGATCTGATTTGATCTGATCTTA
Source organism: Dipteris shenzhenensis (assembly GCF_047967505.1). Taxonomy (NCBI): domain Eukaryota; kingdom Viridiplantae; phylum Streptophyta; class Polypodiopsida; order Gleicheniales; family Dipteridaceae; genus Dipteris; species Dipteris shenzhenensis. The sequence goes on from NC_141604.1 coordinate 17,147,163, forward strand.
TCCAATGGACTGGGAAGGTCGCCTCTTTAAAGCTATGAGGGCGGTAGTCGGATCAATGTAGTCGGTGGAGTGGACCAGTCAACCTAGTCGGTGGAACCGACTAGTTGTCCATGGAATATTTAGGGAATATTCCCTATACCTTCCCCCAGACCCTAGTGAGAGCAAGGGGCTCCCACACAATCAAGACAACGTGTCTCATTGTGCTACCAGCTTACCTACCCTGCCTAGCCCATAGGCTAGACTCACATAAATCACCTTTCTACCATCAACGGTCTCATTGATAGACCTCATCTGACATGCAAGTCAAGATCCATCCACTGTCCTAGACTCACACATGGCTTCTCCTCATATGCGGGCCTTACAACTTGAGCACCTTGAACCACTGGTGGTTACCAGGAGGATGGGGCATTGAGCATATCTAACACCCCCCCTCAATGTCCACCCGTAGGTGAACTACCTTCTCGGCCCCATGCCGAGTCTCTGAAGATGACCCTGAAGCTGATCCTTCCCGAGTGCCTTGGTGAAGATATCTGCTCCATTTTTTATTGTTGGATAGTAGACCAATTCCACTATCCCGTCCTCAATCAAATCATGCACATAGTGATACTGAACCTCTATATGTTTTGTGCGCGCATGAAACATTGGATTTTTAGCAATGCCCATGCAACTTTGATTGTCGCACCTCAGCACAGTTGCCTCATCCTCTTGCACTCCCATGTGCCATAAGATCCTCCTCAGCCACACTGCTTCACATGCAGCAAAACATGTTGCCTTGTACTCAGCCTCAGTAGAGGACAATGCCACTGTTGGTTGTTTCTTACTGATCCAAGAGAAGATACTTGAACCTAAAGAGAAACAATATCCAAAAATTGATTTCCTAGAATCAACATCTCCAGCCCAATCTGAGTCACAATGACCAGCCAAGGAAGTGCCCATACCATAGGTGATGCCATAATCAAGAGTGCCCTTCACATACCTGAGCACTTGCATCCTTGCATTGCAATGATTCTCTCGGGGCTTATTGGAGAACCTACTCAAAACGTCAACAGCAAAACTGATGTCCAGCGTGGTGTTGCACAGATAGATGAGACTGCCGACCAACTTCTTGTACCTCCCGATGTCGGCTAGTGGTGAGGCATCCTCTATAGATAGCCTCGCATTTACCTCCATAGGTGTAGCTATCTCCTTGCACTCAGACATACCAAATGCCTTCAAGATATCCCTTGCATATTTCTGCTGAGAGATGAAGATCTTGCCTGGCTCTTGCCAGAATTCAATCCCCAAATAGTAGTGCATCAAGCCTAAGTTTATCATCTCAAACTTAATGCTCAACGCCTTTTTAGTTTGCTAGATCATGTCTTCATAGTCACCTGTAATAAGGAGATCATCCACATATAGAACAATAATAGCAAATTTTTCACCTTTCAAGTACACATACAAGTTAGCATATGAGGCACATCTTTTGAAGTTTAATTTATGACAGAATTTGTCTATCCATTGGTACCATGCTCTTGGGGCCTGTTTCTACCCGTACAAAGCCTTTTTCAGCTTGCATACCTTGTTCTCAGAATGGGGGGCCTCAAACCCTAGTGGTTGAGTCACGTACACCTCCTCCTTGAGGTCTCCAATTCAAGAATGCTGATTTAACATCCATTTGATAAACTGGCCACTTTTTATGAGTAGCCAGCGATAGTACTATGTGAATAATGGTCATTCTCGCTGTCCGAGCGAAAGATTCTTGAAAATCAAACCCTTCAACTTGTGAAAATCCTTGTGCAACCAATCTGGCGTTGTACTTTTCCAAAGTCCCATCGGCCTTGTACTTTACCTTCCAAACCCACTTGGTGCCAATAACCCTTTTGTTAGGTGGTCGATCTACCAGCTCCCAAGTTTCATTCTTCATGATGCTGTCATATTCTACTTGCATAGAATTTTTCCAATCTCAGTCTGTAAGTGCTTCCTCCAAGCTCGCACGTTCCTTTACTTCTACAATAATCTCAGCCATCAAGGCCATATTGACTATGTGAGCAGAAGCCCTCCTTTGCTCCTCGATTCTTTGAGACCACCTTAGCCCATCTACATGCTGCTCAACAGACATAGGCATCTAGTTATCATGGTCGTAGAGCTGCCTTACCCATCACAGCAATGGCTTTTTCGGTGGTGTAACAACAAGTTGGTGACTCATACCTTCATCATCTGATATTTCCTCCTCCTTTATAGCTCATGGGATAGGTCCATAGTGAATTACCTCTTCGCTTGATGATAAATTGGAAGAGCTCTTCTCTGCCTTCACTGTGGCTGCTCCCTCAATACCACATCGCGGCTTGCTATGATCTTCTTTGCCTCTTGGTCATACAACTTATAGGCTTTCTTCTCATCACAATAGCCTAAGAAGATACATTTGGTGCTTTTTGGTTGTAGCTTGTTTCTCTCTTTGTCTGGTACATGCGCATAGCATTCACACCCAAACGTTATGAAGTGGGAGACAGATGGCTTCTTACTGCTGTAAGCCTCATGTGGTGTTTTACCTTTGAGTGTCTTTGTATATTTGCGATTAAGGATGTAAACCGCAGTATTGACAGCCTCAACCCAAAGGTAGTTTGGCACTCCAGCACCTTTCAACATACACCTCCCCATCTCCACGGTGGTCCGCATTCGGCGTTCAATAACAAAATTTTGCTAAGGTGTATATGATGTCGTCGTTTATCGCTTGATCCCTTTGCTCTTGCAAAAGTCTCCAGACTCTGTAGAAACAAACTCACCACCACCATCCGATCTGATTTTCTTTACTTTTCTCCCTGTTTCATTTTCAACGAGTTGTAGCCATTCTTTCAATTTACCAAAAGCTTCAGCCTTTTTGTGAAGAAAGTACACCCACATCTTCCTGCTATAGTCGTCAATGATCAATAAAAAATAGGAAGATCCCCCCAAGGCCTGTGTAAGCATCTTACCACACAAGTCAACATGCACCAACTCTAGAGGAGCGTTTGCTCTATTCTTGCTTTCTTGTGGGAATGCCTTTCTCTGTTGCTTGCCCATCATGCAAGCTTCACAAGTTCTTTGATTTCTGCAAAAGTTGGTAAGTGAGCAACCATACCTTGCTTCTACATCTCCTTTAGCACTGCAAGTCCGATGTGGCTGAATCTTTCGTGCAAAGTTTGCTTATGCCCACTCCAATGGTGGTTGTAAGAGCACTTAGCTCATACAGGTTGTTCCTCCTTACTCCTGTGCCAACAAGATTGCCAGCACTATCTAGAATTTTTGCTCATGTCTTGTTGAACCTCACCTCATCGTCAACGTTAGTTATGGAAGCAACTGATAGCAAATTTCTCTTGATTTGTGGAACATACAGCACATTAGATAGTTTCTTAACATCTCCATTTACATAAACAAATGAAACTGTACCTGTACCCTCAACAGGGCATTTTGCATTATTTCCAACCGTCATGGTGATGGGTTCCTGTAGAGGTTGCATGGAACAATATAGACGCTTCTTGTAGGTCATGTGACGGGAGGCACCACTATCCAACACCCATGAATCAGTGGTTGAAGCTTCTTGAATTGAGGAATACTCTTCCTCAATGGCCAGAAATAAATCCAACTTTGCTTCCGCTGTGTTAGTTGTCTCTTTCCCCTTATCTGTGTTCATCTGGTTTCTTGACCCAGCAATCTACAATCACATGGCCCTTCTTCTTGCAATAGAAGCATTCTCCCTGAAACTTCTTCTTGCCGCCCTTCTTCTTTTTGTCACCACTAATAGAGGACTCATCTTTGGTTGAGGAACCACCTTTGCCTTTTGCAGTGGCAGAGAATGCAGCATCCCCATTGCCACCTCCGTCTCAAGCTTTGAGCCTCAATTCCTCCTCCATAAGTAAAGCATAGAACTCCTCAAATGTGAATGGTTGGGGTCTCACCTGAGTGTTAAGCACTGTTACTAGTCCATCAAACCTTGGTGGATATCTTCGGAGACACCGCCTAGCTAGCTCTTTGGTAGTCTTTTGTATCCCAGCACCAGCCATCTGGTCATGCAGATTTTTTATTCGGGTTATGAATGCCTCCACTATCTCTCCTTCATTAAACTTCTCAGCTGTGAGCTGATTTTTTAGGTTCTAGATCCTTGTCTGATTTCGCGTCTCATATTGACTCTTTAGTATGTTCCAGGCCATAGATGCCTTAGATGTATGCTGAGAATCAAGGTCAAAATACTATCAGTAGTACTTGTAACCAGGGCACACAAAGCATCTGCATTCCTATGTTTCCAAGCTTATAGAAGGTTGGCATTAGGAGGTATCGTTCTCCCCGGATTTGCTGGGTCGGGGGTTTCTTGTGGTTCTTGGTTAGTCCCCATTACTATCTCCAAAAGCTCATACAAATCCAGAATAGCAGTAATTTTAAACTTCCACAGAGTATAGTTCGTACCATCTAGCTGGCCTTTAGTGAAGGCTGGTGGGCAAATCCTCAATGCCTAGATTGTTGGTATTATTGGTGCAACTGCTGAACTCAAGCCGCTTCCTGATGCCATCACTCTGTATGAGGTTGAAGCCCTGACACTCTTCTGCTCTTTGATCCTTAGAGCCACCTGCTCTGATACCATGTTAAATTACACGGCACAGCGGAATAGAAACTGAACAAAGAATAGAGAGTACACAGCAAACTAGAGACAAACAAAATTTCCCTTCAATATTGATGATGGCTCCATCCACCCGTGTGCTCCCACAATGGAGCTTAGATGGCGATCTAGACAGATACTAGGTGAAGAGCTACTAGCTGGAAGATCTGATCTTATCTAATGGACTGGGAAGGTCGCTTCTTTATAGCTATGAGGGCAGTAGTTGGATAAACGTAGTCGGTGGAGCCGACCAGTCAACCTAGACGATGGAGCTGACCAGTCAACCTAGTCAGTGGAATCGACTAGTCGTCCATGGAATATTCAGGGAATATTTCCTATACCTTCGCCCCAGACCCCAGCAAGAGCAAGGGGCTCCCACACAATCAAGACAATGTGTCTCGTTGTGCTACCAGCTTACCTACCCTACCTAGCCCATAGGCTAGACTCAGATAGATCACCTTTGTACCATCAACAGTCTCATTGATAGACCTCATCTGACATGCAAGTTAGGATCCATCCAGTGTCCCAGGCTCACACATGGCTTCTCCTCATATGGGGGCCTTACAACTTGAGCACCTTGGACCACTGGTGGTTACCAGGAGGGTGGGGCATTGAGCATATCTAACACCCCCCCCTCAATGTCCACCCATAGGTGAACTACCTTGCCGAGTCTCTGAAGATGACCCTAAAGTTGATCCTTCCCAAGTGCCTTGGTGAAGATATCTATTGCATTTTGCTATGTTGGACAGTAGACCAATTCGACTATCTCGTCCTCGATCAAATCATGCACATAGTGATACTGAATCTCTATATGTTTTGTGTGCGCATGAAACACTGGATTTTTAGCAATGGCCATGCAACTTTGATTGTTGCACCTCAGCCTCATCGTCTTGCACTCCCATATGCCATAAGATCTTCCTCAGCCACACTACTTCACATGCAGTGAAACATGCTACCTTTGTACTCAGCCTCGATAGAGGACAATGCCATCGTTGGTTGTTTCTTACTGATCCAAGAGATGATACTTGAACCTAAAGAGAAACAATATCCAGAAATTGATTTCCTAGAATCAACATCTCGAGCCCAATCCGAGTCACAATGACCAGCCAAGGAAGTGCCCGTACCATAGGTGATGCCATAATCAAGAGTGCCCTTCACATACTTGAGCACCCACATCCCTGCATTCCAACGATTCTCTCGGGGCTTATTGGAGAACCTATTCAAAATGTCAACAGCAAAACTAATTTCTAACGTGGTGTTATACAGATAGATGAGACTACCGACCAACTTCTTGTACCTCCCGATGTTTGCTGTGGTGGTGAGGCATCCTCCATAGATAGCCTCGCATTTACCTCCATAGGTGTAGCTATCTCCTTGCACTCAGACATACCAAATGCCTTTAAGATATCCCTTGCATATTTTTGCTGAGAGATGATCTTTCTTGGCGCTTGCCAGACTTCAATCCCCAAACATTAGTGCATCAAGCCTAAGTCTGTCATCTCAAACTCAGTGCTCAACGCCTTTCTAGTCTGCTGGATCATGTCTTCATTTTTCACCTGTAATAAGGAGATCGTCCACATATAGAACAATAATAGTAGATTTTCCACCTTTCCTATACACATACAAGTTAGCATTTAAGGCACATCTTTTGAAGTTTAATTTATGAAAGAATTTGTCTATCCATTGGTACCATGCTCTTGGGGCCTGTTTCTACCCGTACAAAGCCTTTTTCAGCTTGCATACCAATGGGGGGCCTCAAACCTAGTGGCTGAGCCACATACACCTCCTCCTTGAGGTCACCATTCAATAATGCTGATTTAACATCCATTTGATAAACTGGACACTTTTTATGAGCAACCACTGATAGTACTATGCGAATAGTGGTCATTCTGGTAGTCAGAGCGAAAGGTTCTTGAAAATCGAACCCTTCAACTTGAAAAAATCTTTGTGTAACCAATTTGCCTTTGTACGTTTCCAAAGTGCCATCGGCCTTGTACTTTACCTTCCAACACTTGGTGCCAATGACCCTTATGTTAGGTGATCGATCTACTAGCTCCCAAGTTTCATTCTTCATGATGCTGTCATATTCTACTTGCATAGCATTTTTCCAAGCTCAGTCTGCAAGTGCTTCCTCTAAACTCATAGGCTCCTTTACTTCTGGAATAATTTCACCCATCAAGGCCATATTAACTATGTGAGCAAAAGCCCTCCTTTGCTCCTCGATTCTCTGAGACTGCCTTGGTCCATCTGCATGCTGCTCAATAGACACAGGCATCTGGTTATCATGGTCGTAGAGCTACCTTACCCATCATGACAATGGCTTTTCCGGTGGTGTAACAATAGGTTGGTGACTTATACCTTCATCATCTGATATTTCCTCCTCCTTTATAGCTCTTGGGACAGGTCCATAGTGAATTATCTCTTCGCTTGATGATAATGTGGAAGAGCTCTTCTCTACCTCCACTGCATGTGGCTACTCCCTGAACACCATTCCCTGAACACCATGTTGCAGCTCGCTATGATCTTCTTTGCCTCTCGGTCATACAACTTATAAGCTTTCTTCTCATTACAATAGCCTAAGTAGATACATTTGGTGCTTTTTGGTTGTAACTTGTTTCTCTCTTTGTCTAGTACATGCACATAGCATTCACACCCAAACGTTCTGAAGTGGAAGACAGATGGCTTCTTACCATTGTAAACCTCATGTGGTGTTTTACCTTTGAGTGCCTTTGTATAGCTACGATTAAGGATGTAAACCGCAGTATTGACAACCTTAGCCCAAAAGTGGTTTGGCAGTCCAATACCTTTCAACATACACCTCCCCATCTCCACGGTGGTCCACATTGGGCGTTCACTAATAGAATTTTGATGAGGCGTATGTGATGTCGTCATTTGTCGCTTGATCCCTTTGCTCTTGCAAAAGTCACCAAACTCTGTAGAAACAAACTCACCACCACCATCCGATTTGATTTTCTTCACTTTTCTCCCTGTTTCATTTTCAACAAGGTATAGCCATTCTTTCAATTTACCAAAAGCTTGAGCCTTTTCGCAAAAAAAGTACTTTCACATCTTCTTGCATAGTCGTCGATGATCAATAAAAAATAGGAAGATCCCCCCAAGGCCTGTGTAGGCATCTTACCGCACAAGTCAACATGCACCAACTCTAGAGGAGTGTTTGCTCTATTCTTGCTTTCTTGTGGGAAATCCTTTCTCTATTGCTTGCTCATCATGCAAGCTTCACACGATTCTTTGATTTCTGCTACTGCAAGTAAGTGAGCAACCATACCTTGCTTCTGCATCTCCTTCAACACTTCAAATCCGATGTGGCCGAATCTTTCATGCCAAAGTCTGCTTGTGCCCACTCCAGTGGTGGCTGTAAGAGCACTTAGCTCATACAGGTTGTTCCTCCTTACTCCTGTGCCAACAAGATTGCCATCACTACTCATAGCTATAAAGAGGCGACCTTCCCAATCCATTGGATAAGATCAGATCAGATTAGATCTTCCAGCTAGTAGCTCTTCTCCTAGTATGTGTCTAAATCACCATCTAAACTTCACTGTGGGAGCGCACGGGTGGACGAAGCCATCACCTGTACTACATCAGTATTGAAGGAAAATTTTGTTCATCTCCAGTTTGCTGTGCACTCTCTATTCTTTGTTTAGTTTCTGTTCCGCTGTGTCGTGTAATTTAACATGGTATCAGAGCCCAAGCAGCTCCAAGGATTGAAGAGTAGAAGAGAGGCGAGGGCTTCAACATCATACGGAGTGATGGCATCAGGAAGTGGCTCGAGTTCAGAACCTACACCAACAATCCAGGCGTTGAGGATTCGCCCGCTAGATGGTACGAACTATACTCTGTGGAAGTTTAAAATTACTGCTATTCTGGATTCGTATGAGCTTCTAGAGACAGTACTGGAGACTGACCCAGAACCACAAGAAACCCTCGACCTAGTAAATCCGGGGAGAATGATACCTCCTAATGCTGACCTTCTATGAGCTTGGAAATGCAGGAGCACAGGTGCTTTGTGTGCCCTGGTTACAAGTACTACTGATAGTGTTTTGACCTTGATTTAGCATACATCTAAGGCATCTATGGCCTGGAATATATTGAAGAGTCAGTATGAGACACGAAATCACCACTAGATGCACTCTAATGAGCCTCCATCAATATCGTGATCCAGTAGAATTCTTGCAATGACCGGAAATGGATTGCTCCTCAAAGCGATTTGATTGGTGTCAAAACTCACAAAAAACAACCAAGAATGATGAATCATGCTGAAAATCGAATAGGTTTTGAGTGTTGATAGTCTTTTTTCGTATAGATCAAGCTGAAAAAGACCTTGATAGAAAGTGCCAGACAACATCAAAGCATAGTCATTCTCTTTGTCTCTGACTGCACACTTGTCATCATTAAAAAAAACCTGAAATCATCCTCTATTGAGTGAGGACACTGAAAGCAAATTCTTCTTTATCCTTGGCACATAGAGAACATCTGAAATTTTGAAATATGTGCCATCAGTGGATATGAGAATAATGTCTCCCACTCCACACATTGAATAAGAAGAATTATTCGCCCAAGTCACCTTCTTTTTGGTGGGTGGAGGATTCAGAGATACAAATAGACTCTTCTTGGAAGTGATGTGCTTTGAAGCACCACTGTCAAAATACCAAGTATGAAGTGTCTCATCGACACTAAGAGAGCATGCATCCTTTGAAGGATCATAACTGCAAGTCAAGAAAGCATATGGGTCATCATCATTAGTGGTTGTAGCATCTGAACTACCCACTGAAAAATCTGAAGTGCAAGACAGAAAGGCATAATGCTCTTCCACAAAGTTGGCTACAACATCTCCCCCATCGTGAGAATGTGGAGCTGATGCATCTGACATAGCCATACCAGAATCCCTTTTCTTCTCTTTGGCTATGCACTTCTTGCATTCTCCAATATAATGACTTGGCTTCTTACAATAATGATAGATGCCCTTCTTTTTTTGCTTATTTGTATCACCCTTTGCCTTATAAGAGGGCTGTCTTGAATCAGCTTTATGCTGATTTGTGGGCTGATTGGCTTGTGGCTTTTGCTACCCTTTACCCTTGGGCTTGAACTTGGAGAGCATAGCATGCTCGCCAACCCGGGTTGCCATATTTCTATGAGTCTACTCCTCTTGCAACAACAGAAGTCCTACCAACTCGTGAAAAGAGAGAGGATTGCTGCCCCCCCTCAATGACAAATTCAGCGAGGTGTGGAAACTAAGATAGGACTTAGGAAGAGAGTTCAGAGTGGTGGTGATCATCTCTGAATCCAGAATGACTTCATCAATATTCAGCAATTGTTCCCTCAAGTCTTGAAGCTTTGTGAGGTAAGAATTCATGGAATCTCCCTCCTCAATATGCATATGGGAAAGTTCTCGCTTCATAAAGGAAACCCTGGCATCATTTCTTGCTGCAAACATACTCTCTAGTATCTCCCAAGGTACCATAGATGTCTGTTGAGATATGGTGCCATGAGCACATAATTACAGGCTAATGTATGGTATAGGAATGCATTAAAGTAGCCACCCTAGGATGTGGACTACATGATGTGGAGATGTGGATCAGGGATATCCACAAGGAGAAATGTGGATGAGGATCCCACATGTGTTGACTATTCAAAGGTCTCTCTCTATATAAGAAGCTTATCGTGTATTGTTGATTACACACATTTGAATAGATTGAGTATTGCCTACTGTATGTCTCTCTCATGGAGTTTCTTCTATGGTTTGATCCCCCTTGATCTTTTGCTAATTCCATGTTGCACTAGGAGAGCACGATCCGCACTCACACAGTATCAGAGCCTAGGTCTTGCTCTCATACCTTAGTTTTTTAGTTCATTGTCTTTTCATCAGGATTGCTCATGTTCTTCTCGTTCTTAGAGATGAAAATCTTGAGAATGTGCTTCCTAGACTGTTCTTATTGAGGTCTTGAGATAGAGAGGTATGTTTTCTTTGACATAAGTCCTTGTTCCATCGAGGCAGCAAGCCCTTCGTTGTGAGGCACCTTCATTATTTCACTAGCTCTTCTTCTAGAGTTCTTTCCTCTCTTCGATTCGGTTCAGAAAGTTTGTCATTTGGAGTAATGGAGAGAAAGTTACACTCATTTTAGTGTCCTTGCTGGAGGCATCATTTGCAATCAGAAGTTGTAGATGGGTTCGCGGTGCTAGAAGCTCATTGGTAGGTCGAGCTGTAGTTGCCTACATTCGTGAGCAGAGCTAGGGAGCGTGCATGGAGGCTGAGGGTGCTGACTGGTCACGTAGTAGAAGGATTTGGAGAGCCTATCATCTAGAGCAGGCATTTGTTAAAAGAGCCTCACCCTTGTAGAAGGCCATTACAGGCGTTATGGAGTGGTTGAAGAAGTCGATGTGTTGTAGTTGCCACACTGCCTATCAATAGGCTAAAGAGACTACACAAGAGGAGAATTCCCTTGAACCAGAACTAGAGAAGCAGAATACAACTGTGAGAGAATAGATCTCTCTCTCAATGAACCTTAGAGTAATCACCAATGATGAATTCCTCTCAAAGGACTCAGAGAAAAATATGCCAGTAGCAAACTTTTGAGCTCTCGCACAACCTCACGGTTGCTGATAGCATCTACGTCTTTAGTGCCCATCAGCCGATCATCTACGACAAGGACTCCAAACGAGTCTCTCCACACCATGCTTTAACACTGACTAACAACTCCAAATAGCCCACCAAGCCTCACAGGCCACGACTCAGGAGCTACCTGCAAACAAAATAGCTACTCGACCAGCCAACTCTGACAACAGCGCCTATGCTAAAACGCTCCAACAGATGACCGCCCAAGAAGGTATAGAAGCAGATCATTAGAGGTGATGGAATTCGGCAAAATCGAGCACATACTCTTTCTGAAGCCATGGCTAAAGGATCAGAAGGTAGAACGAAGTAGCGGCGGCAGCAACGCTAGCTACCTCCATGCAACCAGATCGATGGCAGAGGATGCTTTCCAGATAAGGCTGGGGAGAGGAAGTGTGTAGTTAGGTTTAGTCCTTGGTCAGTTTCTTGCCACATGGCAGATAGATTCTAACCCTGGTTAGCACAGTGGTTAAGTTTAGTTAACCTTGAGTTCAAAGGATTTGGTTAGGTTACACAGGGTTTGGTTCAGTTACAGGTTGGTTGAGATTCAGTTTGGCCAAAGTGGTATAGTGCCACCTAGGCACAATAATCTCTTACTAAGCACAGTGTGTGTGCAGCATATGAAGCCCTGTGCCACACCATCAAAGGCCTCTTCTTCAAGAACCTTTGACAAGGTGTAACTTCCAATCCAGGAAGAATTTCCAAAAAGGAAAAGTGATCGTATTTTTTAGCTCTACGTGCCTATCAAGTGAAAATCATTGTTAGCAATTAGACACGCCATTGAAGCAAAACGAATCTTATGTTAAGACCTTTGCAACAAATGTAAAAGTGATGCATGAATGCAAAAAGCATGTCAAAAGCACAAGTGCATGAGATGACCATAGCACAAAACATGGCATCCACACATAAAGCATTAAGGCACATGGAAGAAAAAATCATCATGCATCAAGCTACATCAAGCAAAGAAGAGAACGCCATCGACATCAAGCATTGAGAAGCAACAACCTTTCCACCTTTAGCCTATATTCTTGTACAATCAAGCCTGACCACCTGAGAGTAGCTATGAAAGCACCCATGGGAGGTATTGAAATGTAAAAGCCACACTTGACCACCTTATGTAGCAAGGTATGCACTAAGGGGAGGTGATGGAATGTAAACTCACATCTGACCACTTGCGGTAGCCAATGGATCATGGCACCAAGGGGAGATGTTGAGATATGGTGCCATGAGCACATAATTAGAGGCTAAGGTATGGTATAGGAATGTATTAAAGTAGCCACCCTAGGATGGGGATTACATGATGTGAAGATGTGGATCAAGGATATCCACAAGGAGAAATGTGGATGAGAGGATCCCACATGTGTTGACTATTCAAAGGTCTCTCTCTATATAAGAAGCCTATCATGTATTGTTGATTACACACATTTGAATAGATTGAGTATTGCCTACCGTATGTCTCTCTCATGGAGTTTCTTCTATGATTTGATCCCCCTTGATCTTTTGCTAATTCCACGTTGCACTAGTAGAGCACGATCCGCACCTTCACAATGTCTTGCATGACCGAACATGAGGTATAATGAACCTCTTAACAAAAAGAGAAATTTCTGAAAGGGCTTGTGCATCTCTAGAGTCCCATCTTTTTTGCTCTGTCGTGGGGGCTCTTGGAGCGGCTGCTCCAATTACTTGTGCTGCATTTGAACCTCTACCCTTGCCTCCAGCTATAGGAGTGACAAGTGTAGTCGCTGTATCTGGTCTTGCTTCATCTCCACTGACATAATCCCAAAGATGTCTGCCAACCAAGATATTGCGAACTATGAAACTCCACAAGGAGTCGTTGGTGCCATCCAACTTATCCTCCTGTGTGAGAACTCCGAAAACCTCATCGGGGTTGTTATGAGCCATTTTCACCAGATAATTTCAAAAAATACAACATACTGACCAAGTAAAACCCCTTCCTAGGATGTAAAATGCACAAGTGAAATCTGCAAAGAAAAATCTACCCATAGTGACAAATACTGTCAGCCTATCAAAGGCTCAAAATGCACTTCAATCACCCTGCAAATGCTCTCAATCTACCAAAAAACATTGCAAAATTTGCCAATGTCTACAATGTCACTCAAAATGAGTCCAAAATTACCTACAACAGTCCCAAAATGTTTGTACACTACCAAATTGCATCAGAATGCCAAAAGCCCGAATTTCTTCAGGGAAATTGCATCCAAAAGAGGGCAAATTGACTGATGCCAAATTGCATCAGAATGCCAAAAGCCCAAATTTCTTTAGGGAAATTGCATCCAAAAGAGGGCAAATTGACCGAAAGCCCCAAAAATGCAAGAAATTGCAGTGTAAAGCAAAAAGCCCCAAATTTTTGCAAGAAATTGCAACTCTAAAAGGGGCAAATTGACTAAAAGCCCCAAATTGCAATTTATCTGCAAAAGACCCAAATTCTACTGCCAATGTGTGCAAATGAGCACACCCACAATCCCAAATGCACCTGCTTGAATCCACAGCCAAACAATGGCTCCCTGCAAAATGCACCTGTGTGCATACACAAACAAAAGAGCCCCAAAATGCACTCTGTGTCTGTTACCCTGCAAGAGTAACATGCAAATGGTACGAAGCTGCAACCTGAAAGGAGCACCTTGAAGCCAAGAGCAGAAGTGTATGGACAGCTGCATGAAGAGCTATACGGACAGCTGATGCACTGTGTACGGATGCATGCGAGATTTGTACAGACGCCTGCGTAGGTTGTACGGATGCCTGCGCAAGTTGTACGGATGGCTCTACTCAACTATACGGATGACTGACAGAAGTGTCTATACAATTGTACTATAGAGTTATACGGACATCAGAAGCAGGTGGTGCAAGGCAAGACCACCGTACGTCTGTACGATTGTATGGCCAAGAGAAGCAGGTGGTACAGCACAAATACATGTATGTCTATACAATTGTACGGCTAGAAGATAGCGCACGTACGGCTCAGTACTATAGTGTACAAACTGCTCACAGGAGCAGTGTACGAACGGCGACAGTTTTTCTCTTCTACGAATGACAACACTTGTACGAAAGGGAGCAGATTGGCACTGGGCGTACGAAGGATTGCACTGTACGGAACAGCCAACTATGGCTATATGGAATGATTCACAGGTAGGTAGCTTCTCACGCTTGAGCTGAAGCTTGTGGGTGAGAGAAGGTCCGGGAGCTCTAGCTGCTCTAATACCAAATGATATAAATGGAGAGAGAGAGCAGGAAGCCAGAGAGAGAGTGAGAGTTGAACAACGAATGTGCAATAGAATAGAGTAAAGCAATACAAAGAGGGGATAAGGTTTTGTCTAAGTAACAAGCCTTATCCTTCACTAATCGTAGTACCTCTAAATGAGGGAAAAGTGCCCCTAATCCACTTATTGACTTTATAGTGGTCACTGCCTAGAATTTATCAATAATTCTAACACATATGCCCCTGTAAAATAACCGCAAGCCAACCAAGTACAACAAGGTTCAAGAGGGGGCATCCCACTATGATTATTTACAAGGAATGTGCACCCTTCCTCTAGAGGCTCCTATGCCTCCTTTGGTGTTGCCGCCCATGTATGAAAACCTTTCACCTGTTCCACTGCAACGCCTGGTGGGGAAGGGTGGGGGCTCACTTTGAACAAACTTGCCAAAGCTCAAGGAGCATTAATGCTCTACTACATCAAAGATGATATTGGAGCTCACATTCTAGCATATGTAAGAGCACCATTGTTCTCCCCATCTTTGAGGAATGATAGAAAACCAATCAATCGCTCCAAATGTTTTGGAACACATGAAGCATTGATCTCCCTCCAAGGATTTAGGGGGGTTAAATCTAACCACTATACAAAGAAGGTAGAGTACAACATTAGATAAAGAATTTCTCCCTTGCACAAGGGGCCAAGACTGACATAGTTCTCAAGACCAACCATCAACTAACCTAATATTCCTTCATATGGATACCCTAACAAGAATGAGACTCTTGAATGTCCCATATTTGTGTGCATGAGATAGCAACTAGACAACAATTAGAGCTCACTCCTATAAGTCATTGCTAAACCGCATGTTGTATGATGGATGAGAAGATTTTACGAAACTCTTACTATGTTCATGTGCCAAATGAGCTTAGAAGACATCTTGATGCCAAGTCACAAAAAAGGGTACGTAAGGGAGGGTCTAATGATTATAGTGAAGCCTGTCAGCTATGGGATCTTTGGTAAAAGGCAATTCATTTTTTCTCGCTGTTATTGATGATAAAGATAGCAATTCTAGTGAATAGCCAATACTTGTTCAAATGCCCACTTTAAGACCTTTGGAACTATTTTGTAAGGTTAAATAAGAAAGCTCTAGGCAATGAGCAATCCATGGTAGTGACTCCTAGAAACAGTAACATTGTTATGCAAACTCAACTCATCAAGGAACATCCCAGACTGGGATAGATGGACGAATACTACCAGCTATGCTTTTGTGAATGATTGATGAAGATCAATGAGGCAACAATTTATCCAAAAACTCCATAGTATTCTAGAATGGCAAACAACAATGGATGAGGTATATCAAGCCATCATAGACAACAAGACATGGACTCTTGCAAAACTGGTTAAAAACAAGCATAGTATTGGATGAAAGTGGGTCACAAAGCTAATCTTACTTTGATTGTCAAATTGACAAGTACAAATGCCCATTTCTTGCCAAGGGATACTCATAGGACTATGGAACAAGTTATGACAATACTTTTTCTCTAATTGCTAAAATGGCACTGCTAGAACAATGACTACTATAATTGCACATTATAATGTGCCCATCTGCTAAAGGGTTTATAATCTGCCCATCTGCTAAAGGGATGTCGAAAATGCCTTTTTGAATGGGTACATTCAAAATGTACATTTTTGAATGGGTACATCAAGGATCAACCTAAATGTTATCTTTTTTTGTTTAGGAACATCTCAAAAACCAAGCCCATAGGTAGTTGAATGCCAAACTTGATGCTTTTCTTCATCTTGGTTTTCAAACTTTAGCTTCCATATATTCTCCAAACAAGTCAAAGCATTCTCATTCTTTATGTTGATGCTCTGCTTATAACAAAGTCTTGTCAGCAATTACTCACCAGGGTGAAAGAAAAGCTTATAGCAAAGTTCTCCATAAAAAACAAGGGTCATCTTACATTACTTTCTTGGCACAACGATTTGGAGATCAGATTCTCATATCATGTCAACTCAATCCAACATTTGGGTATGCTAGAGAGCTCTTGAAGTAGTTCCACATGTTGTGTGGAAAACCCCTTGACAATTCATTGGAATCCAATGTAACTAAGTATTTGATTGAGAGAATGCCATTGGTTATATTTCCACGAAATGAAGATGTATCTTTTACTAGAACCCTGCATCTAAATATTTATAGATGGAGGATAGATTATGTTACTTCAAAAAGATCATGAAAAAATTATAGGTCACTATTCAGACATTAAGTGGTTGTTGAAGTATCAACATGAAGAGTTGAAGTCTCTTTTTTTTTGCAAAAAAGAGACTTCTATTAAGTATTAAAGAAAACCGTTAGAGCAAGCTCCATACGGGAATACGGGATACACCATGCAATGCATGAAAAGCTCAAGAGCCAAAAAGAAAGGATTGGGGCTGATAGTGCCATATCAATCCGGTAGCAACCTCCAAGAAAAAGGGAGAACCCCTCCAAACTCCAAGAAATACAGTCCTCCTAGAAGAGGCCACCCGTGAAGGGCCCTGCATGCTAGCCCATATGGCTATCAAAGTGTATATTGTGTCACTCCAAATACCCGAACACCTGTGATGGATATATCTGGGTGTCGTCCAAGGCCTCTGTGCAACTGGCTCTCCAAATGTGCCAAGAGGAAATGCTAGCCAAAATCTCCCAAGAGGTGTCCACTGAAACATGTGAAGCTCTGAAAGGAATATGTGATACATCTTGAAGAGAGCAGGACTCTATCACCTGTCGGCGGATCGAGAGTGCCCAAGAAGAAGGCTCACTCTCATAAAACACCTCGGGCCGAGCCCCAAGTCATGAAGAAAGGGGAAGTATGAAAAATGCTGAGTATGCGAGCAAATCCTTTCCAAACAGTCCTCGCTTGATTGCAGTCCCAAAGGCAATGTCGCACTGACTTCTCTGCAGAATGACAGCGAGGGCAAGTGGGATCAGCCCCAAATCATGATCTCCACAAGTTCACTGCAATCCCTCCATGAATAGAAAGCCAAAAGAAGAGAGTGATCTTTCTATTTCTGAGGGATTTCCAGAGCCTCCTCCAAAATTCCTACGCAAATCTGCGGTGATGAAGAAGCTATCCCAATGGGGGGCTCTGGAGGGAATCCAACCTCTACTGCTCAACTGAAATCTCCTGGCATTATCAGTCGTGAAACGAAAGAAGGGAATCCCCCTCTCTCGGTGCTCATGATCTATCCACTCCCACTCTTCTGGGTCCCACTGCAAGCACCTGATAGGTGCACCTCCATATAACCACAACCTCTAGGATCCTAGGGCCAAGAGCAGAGGGTTGGGGTCTAAGTACCACTGCAAGCTAGCTCCATGGTTCACAAAACCAGCAATCCTAACATGTTGAAAGGAAACCTCTAGAAGAATATCATCCGTAAATCTAGAGAGTATACCTCCATCCCCAACCTCAAAGAGAAGCATCTTCCTCGAGACCTCGAAGAGCGATCACCTGTAAAGAAACTATTGTCCTTGAAAAAGCTCCCATCCAAGTGGTGGAAGTAATAGGCATCTCAACTGTCCATTCCACCGGGATGGCTGCATCTATCTACTGAATCCTGCGTACTACCCCTCTGGGGTGACTCACGGATTACAGCCTCTAATCCTTAAGTATCCTGACAAAAGCCTTCAAAGTGCCTACTTTGTAGGCGGGGCCTCTCTTCCATCTAGACCACTGCATATAATGGAAAGTGCCCAGTGGTCTGCCATGCTCATCAAGTATACTATCGTTCCAAATGATCGGCTGCCTATCAATCTCTTGAAGGGTAGAGAACGAAACCCTTCGAAGAGTGTTCTTGAAGCTTCCCCAAGCTTGGAGGATGGCAGTCATGAGAGGAGAGTAGGAGACCTAAGAGAGGCGGAAGTAAAAATCCAGCGAGGACTGTCCACCCAATCATCTCCTAAGGTAGGTGTGCAAGCTTTAATGCGTCCAAAAAAGAAATCCTTCCAAGGTTCCTGCCCAGGCATGAGTCCCCTCACCACTACCTTACAAAGCAATGCCCTGCACAGCAAGTCCGAGTCAATGATATTAAGGCCCCCTTCCCATGTAGGGAGAATAATGGTCTCCCAAGCCACCCTCACTGCAACATCTATCGTGCCATCAAGTCCACTCCATAAAAAATTTATGACTGATCTAATGAGCTGAGTGATGCAATCCTTAGATCGGCACCAACAAGAACACACAAACCAAGCGGTGGCCAAGAGAACCTGGTTCACTACCACAACTCTAGAGGCAAGGTCGAATTTGACTGAGCTCCAAAAAAGGAGCTTTTTCCTTATACTTTCTAGTATTGGGGCAAACTGTTATGCTGGAGAGATGCCCAATCCTACCTGGCATCCTAAATATCTGACAGGAACACCCCTCTGAATCCATAAAAAGCCAATGTCAACTCCTCAGCTTGGAGTGTCCTCGTCACTGATCCAAAAGCCAAAGGATTTATGCCAGTTAATGTGTGTCCCTACAGCTGAGTAAAGAATCAAGTGACTGCGAAGAGGCCTCAATAAAAATAGCAGTGTCATGAGCCAACTCATAGTCAAGAAGCTCCTGCTCCTGTCTCAAGGGCAATCTCAACCCATAAAGCTCAGCCTAAGATCTAAGAAAGATACTCATAGCTTCTGCCACAAAAAGAAAGAGGAAGGGGGCTAAAGGGCATCCCTGACGAACTGATCTGGAAATCTGAAACCTGTCACCCCTTATCCCTCTAAGCAAAACCTGGCTCTGGGCTGATCTGTAAAGGGAGGCCACCCCTCTAATCCATGCATCTGAAAATCCAAATCGTAGAAGAGTGCCCTCAAGAAAACCCCAATCTATATGTCATAGGCTTTCTCAAAGTCCAGGAGTAGAACTGCCAACCTCTGCCTGCTCTGCATAGCCCACTCTGTGACTTCCCAAAAGGAAAAGATATTATTATATATGCTCCTGCCATGCACAAAGCCTGTCTGAGTATCATGGATGAGGTCTGGAAGAAGGGGCTGCAATCGGATGCTGATCGCCTTGGCAAGGATTTTGTTTAGAGTGCCCAAAAGAGTGATGGGTCTCCAATGGGATACAAAATTCATGTTGCCACCTTTCGGGATAAGGTGAATGAGTCCCTCGGTCAATGAGTCAGGCATCTCACCCGAGTCCCAAATGCCCTGCAGGGCTGAAGTAATATGATCACCTATCATGTCCCAAAAGGCTGTAAAAAAAGGAGTAAGACCATCGGAACCAGGTGAGTTTAAGTCTCTTCAGTAAGTGAATGTTCCAATTACTTCTAGACTTTTGGGATCATCAAACTATTATCCAATCATATCTTTGTGTGACATAACATATTTAGAAGGAGGGTCCTAAATAGGCATCAGAAAACATTCCTTAAGAATATTTTATTTTGATCATCATGTGAGATTCCAAACTAAAAAGCGTAAACATATCCACAAAAGTTGTGGACCTGGATCAGGAACAAAAACAACTAATATGACTATCCCTCCTCATTACTCAGCCAGTCATCACAAAGAGCAGTGGTACTGCATGCATTCTATATTTCATCAGCGTGATCTGGAATCTAAATACCTTTCATTGACAAATATTTGATTTTGATCAGCATATGAGATCCCAAACACCTATCCCTCTCCTGAATACCATTCATTAAGAAATATTTGATTTTTCATCACCATGTGAGATCCCAAATAAAGCGTAAACATATCCACATAACTTGTGGACCTCGTCAAGAAATATGACTATCCCTCATCATTACTCAGCCACATCAAAAACAGCAGTGGTACTGCATGCATCCTAGATTTTGTCAGTGTGATCTGGGATAACTCCTAAATACCATTCATTGAGAAATATTTAATTTTTTTCAGCATGTGAGATCCCAAACACCTTCCCTCTTCATTACTCAGCCAGTCATTACAAACAGCAGTGATACTACATGCATCTCGAGTTCATCAGTGTGATCTGGGATAACTCCTAAATACCATTCATTGAAAAATATTTAATTTTGATCACCATGTGAGATCCCAAACACCATTAGCAAATCTCTATAAAAGCGTAAACAAATCCACAGAACTTGTTGGACCTGGATCAAGAACAGAAGCAAGTAATATGACTATACCTCCTCATTACTCAGCCAGTCATCACATACAGTAGTGGTACTGAGATCATTCTAGATTTCCTCAATGTGATCTAGGATGACTCCTAAATACCATTCATTGAGAAATATTTAATTTTGATCAGCATGTGAGATCCCAAAAACATTAGCAAATTTCTATAACAGCATAAACATATCCACAGCGTGGCCCTGGATCCAGAACAAAACCGAGTAATATGACTATCCCTCCTCATTACTCAGCCAGCATCACAAACAGCAGTGGTACTGCATGCATTGTACATTTCATCCAAGTGAGATCCCAAAACCATTAGCGAATTTCTATAACAGCATAAACATATCCACAGCATGGCCCTGGATCCAGAACAAAACCAAGTAATATGACTATCCCTCTCATTACTCAGCCAGC
Organism: Dipteris shenzhenensis; assembly: GCF_047967505.1. Taxonomy (NCBI): domain Eukaryota; kingdom Viridiplantae; phylum Streptophyta; class Polypodiopsida; order Gleicheniales; family Dipteridaceae; genus Dipteris; species Dipteris shenzhenensis. The sequence goes on from NC_141604.1 coordinate 17,168,147, forward strand.
ATCACAAACAGCAGTGGTACTGCATGCATTCTACATTTCATCCAAGTGATATTATCCCTCCTCATTACGCAGCCCATCATCACAAACAGCAGTGGTACTGCATGCATTCTACATTTCATCAGTGTGATCTGTGATAACTCCTAAATAGTCACCGTTCAAAGTAGCTAAGGCCTTGAATTGCCTAACCTCCTCAAACCACTTGAGTCCCAGTATCTTGAAGCGCACCACAGTTCCAACTTTAATCTCCGACCCATCACCATTCCTGAAGCTGGAAAATTGCATGCTTCCCCTAAAATTATATTCAAACCCCGTCATTGTTTCTGCATGCAAAAACACCTCCTCCAGAGGTCCACAAGATAAAAAGCATCCATGTTTGAGTACTTTTACGACCTCACCATGCAGAATTTCCCCTTTCTTGGGCTTGAAAACAATGCAATTAAACTCCACGGGAAAAACAACTGCACCTGTGTGAGAACGGACCTTACCTTCCCCCATGTTTTCAAGGGATGTGGGAGTAACATAGTAGCCATCATTTTCACTACACTTTAAGTTTTTCATGTCCTCCAATAACTGAATAAGAACAGAGGCCTTAAGAAGAACCCCATTACGAAGCTTGTGGGGTTGTAGCACAACACGACGGTTCATGCCAATTTCATAGAACATGGTGTTTATGTGTACTGTAATGACCAGACAATACAGTAAATGAATCTCTCTCTCTCTCTCTCTCTCTCTCTCTCTCTCTCTCTCTCCACACACCACACACTTACATATTATGAAAGTTCCATGTAAGCATGAACAAAATGGAAATAAATACCATGAACATGCAAATGAATACCATCCTGCATAACAGGAACAATCTATTGTGACATCTCAATGGAGCTATGGCTACCCAATAGTGGGTGTACATCATTGCACATGTATGCATTAACAGAAATGCACATCTACACATGCATATGCACATCTGGATCTTGCATCTGCATGCACGAGCACACACAGCACATGCGTGCATGTACATGCTGTTGGCACAGATGAGCATACATTTATGCAAATGTCTTTGTAGCTGAGTTCTGAACTGTCACACTCCACAGACCACGGCTCCTTTGTAGCACTTCAGAAGGATGATTACAACATTCAAATAAGTATCCATTGATTGCAAAATGTCAGAAATGCAGCAGAAATTTGCAAAGGGAGAGAGAGCAGAAATGCCCAACTTCTGCTTTATTCATTGGAGAAAACCTGCTTGAAAGCCCTCCAACAGCTGGCCATACCAGCCTCTACCAGCCCATATCCGGCTAGCCAGGCCCTACATCTAGCCCACGTGCCCTGGCAACAGCCCCCCCAACTACTAGCAGAAAACCAGGGAGAGAAGAAGAGAAAACTACTACCATCCTCTGCCGGCCACATCCACATAAGAGCCCTCACTCCCTATGGTACAGACAGGAGATGAACAGAATTCTAACACCCCCTCTCAGCTCCTGGATGTGGAAGTGATCCCAGTGAGCTGGCATGTTGACGGTGCTCAATCTGCTGTGGTAGAGGCTTTGTAAAGAGGTCCACCACATTGTCCTCCGTCAAACAAAAAGCTAGCAAGATGTCACCATCCAAATCTTATCATGAACAAAGTAAGACTATCTCTGCTTGGTCTGGGCATGGAATACTGGATTCCGAGCAATAGCTATACAGGTATGGTTGTCACACTGGATGGCTGTGGGTCCCTCTGCTGAAAGCCAATCTCGCCAAGTAACCTTCTCAGCCATACCACCTTGCCCACAGCACCACAAGCAGCCTGATACTCAGCCTCAATACAAGACCAGGCCACAGTTGGCTGCTTCTTGCTGCTCCATGAATTGCTCCCAAGCCAAGGGTAAAACTGTATCGTGAAGTAGAACTCCTCATGTCACGATCTCCTCCGCAATGTGGACTGCATTACAAGCATTGGCAGAAACGCAATTCTCCTTAGTTTTTGGTATCCATTTTCATACGTCTGCTTAGTGCTTGTCATAACTGTTATAGGATTCAGGAATACGTTTCCACCATCCGGGCTGTCAAGTGCTCTCTGAGGTGAATCCAGTAATTGTGGTGCTGGAGGGTCCACGGTTGCATCTTCATCGGCTTGCTTCTTTATATCATTTGTACACCATGAGCTGGAGAGTGGGTGTTAAAGTTTATGGCATCTCATAGTGAGAGAGGGATTCTTTGTGGGAGTGCCCAAGTATGGGGGGCTAGGAACCTGAACATATTTGCCAAGGTCAAAGGCAGACTACAGGCCGAGTGGTGACCTGGTTAAGGCTGGCTCGTAAAGACAACCTAGGCCCAAGGTTAGGGTAGAGTTGGCGCCTAGTTTGAGCACCCAACCAGTTCGGGTCACCCAACTTGCCTGGTTGAGTCAAACTGACCTTACCCAACACTGTTTGGGTCGGATCAGCCCGACCTAGTGGTTGGGTCAGCCTGACCTGCTCGTCAGGTCAAGCCAACCACAAGGTCCGCCAATCAGCCTGCTCCAAGCAGGCCAGCCAGACTGGCATGGGGCCTATATATAAGCCCCCCTCTCACACTTGTACTTGGTCACTTGGAGCATTTCTCCTCAATGGCCTCCCTTGGCTGAGATTGTATTCCAGCAAATAAACACTTGCTTTTGCCTTTGATTTGGTGTCATTTTCTCTCTCTCTCTTTCACATGCTTTCACATAAGTATGGCCTTAATATCCATGTAGCTGCCAATTTCTGAGGAGTTGTATCCATGTAGCTGCCGATTTCTAAGTTGTTGCATGTATGTTAACAACACCAAGTCCTTGTCCTTTCATGAGGGGTTTAACTATGGCCTTAACCACCCTTGTAGCTGCTGATTGTTTAGCTGCTGTCTGTATGTCAACAACACCAAGTCCCCCTTCTTCTTGTCCTTTAAACAAAATGAACATTTGACTTGAGAGACCTTCCTCTTATGTAAGCCACCCTCCCCAACAAAATATATTTACATTAATATATTGATTCAACCATTGTGGAGAGGGGGCCTAGCACTAGAGAAAAATAATGGCCATTGGGTATATACAATGATTTAAGACTTTTTTTCTACCAGCAAGGTTGGCTTGGAATCCACTCCATTTTTCCAGTTCTTAAGTTCCTTCTTGTTGCCACCCTTTGGGATTAGTTTAGTGATACACCATTCAGGTGAGTAGGGAGAGACCCATTAAAGAGGCTCGTCTAGGAGGCAAGGTTCAACTACTTTTATAGAATTCGATGGGGAGTCCGTGGTTTTACCATCTGCCGTGACATTAACAGCCTCCTTTAGTTCCTTAAAAGTCAGTGGTGCTTGTCTGGTCTAGCAACAAACCATTGCCTCGCCTGTTTGCACTTATACTATCCTGGAGCACAGCTTGATTAACGTCAGGCTCTGTTGATAGCAACTTCTTAAAGTGTACCACAATGATCTCATTCTTGAGGAGCAATGTGATTCATCTTGTAATTCTTTTTTCTGATCTTGAAAGTTTCTTTTATGGGTCCATATATTTCCCCTGTCCACTATTCTCTGAAGTAGATCTTTGTTTGTTTCATCATCTTTTCCATTCTGACCTTGAGATCTATGTGTTCCATAAAAGTTTCTACGTTGATTATTCTGAGTTTCGTAGATGGACAAGATGCAGATTGAGTTAGAGAATTCTTCAGTAAAATCCACCTCAACACCAATCACTGGGTTCCCTCTAAGATTTATGAAGCTTTCCTTTTACCCCTATAGCCTTCCCTATTTCTTGTCAAAGTTAACAAAACATCATGGAGTTCACATCGTGAGTTAAGTCTAGAGACGATTGCTCTAGATCCAAAGGTATGTTTCTAACAAAGCACAGACCTTGACTTATAGATTTTTTGCCGTTTCAGCTTTTTTTAAAGGACATAGCAACCCTTACTCAGGAATATTTGGGGACTAAGAGTCCCTTCCTATACCAGATGTTTCTAACCCAAGATACCCGCTGGAGGCAAAGGGCCGTGCAAGAATCCTATGGGAGCGTGGGTTTTGAGCCAGGCCACCGATTCGTCATGGAGATCTTCATCCAAATTATCCAAGCTGACTTTACCTGTAGGATCGATTAGACTGTTTGTCAATGATGCCCAGCTCTGAGACTCTGTCTGATGTGGCGTCCTCTCCGTTTCTGCATTCTATTGGTCCCTTTACATTTCCTCCGAGATACTGTGACCCTCATCTTCCTTGCTTTTGGTCTTTCCTAAAGTATTGGCGTCGGAGCTAATCGACCGCTTGGTGCTTCCATCGCTAGGATTATAGGATTTTCCGAGGAAAGGTGCATCAAAGCATCCTCCTCTGAACTCTATTGTAACTCTGTTTTTGAATGCTTGACAAGGAATAAGTTTCCCCGTTGACGTCCGCCCAGACCTGTTGCAAAAGTGCTCCACCAGCAACAGGGAGAAGGGTTGCTCTAGCAGCTGGAAGGCCACATCTCTCTAGTGAATGGAAAATTTCCCAGGCCCCCGTGAACCCAAAGGAGCGACATGCAAAAACCAAGACGTTAAACAACAAAATCTGCTTCGTTCAATCCATAGACGCGAAGGACCAGAGAGAGATATAGACGGACACCAAGGACAGCAATGTGGCAAGCATGGCGTAAATGAAAACAGCCCAAGAAGGAAGAGAGGTCGCCTAACGATAGGTGCGCATAAGCGAGCGAGTTGACAACACGACGCATTTGTGAGCTTGTCACACTCTCCTATTGATTAGCATTCGCCACAATCGAGCTTCTGCGGGGAATCTATAGCTCCAGAGCTGCAGCCTCGCTCCTAAGTGGAGGACAAAGATATCTGGGTACTGACCTGGACGTGGAAGATGGTTGCTGCCGACGTCTCGCCAGCTCTGTGGACGCCTCTGTTCTCCTTGGCTACCTTCGTTCTTACAAACGTCTCTTCGGAGATTGCTGAGCGCCTTGTTGTTAATAAGCCAGTGTCCAGTGTTCATGCATTTGCATGAACTCGCATGTGTGTGTTATCAATTCTCCTCCACCAATGGACAAAATGCGCACGTGTCACCATTTCGTACTGCCACTTGTCAGTCTCTGATTGGCTGACATGTAACATATGGCCATACTCGTAGGTACCTCCTCCATGCTGCCATTTATCGATTGTGGTTGTTTGACCGCCATGCATGTGTGTGTGTGTGACATTGGCTCAGTGTTGGCAAACCAACTCTCGTCGTACACGCATTGCCTCTCTGTGCACTTGTGTATGCACTTTTATGTGGATGTGTGTACTTGTACGTGTACACGTGTGCTTCTTACCAACAACAAAAGTGTGTACTCGTGTGCACCTTGTGCTTATGTGTACACCAATATTTGTACGTGTGTGATTGTGTGTGCATGTGTGTGTGTGTGCGCGCGCATGTGATGTAAGAAGGTGCATGTGTGTGTTTTTGTGTGCATGTATGCACGTGCGTATGTGTGATGCATACACATATGCATGTGTGTGTGTATGGGGGGGGGGGGGGGGGTAGTCCAAGAGCTTGTGGTAGTTCATGAGTCCATAAAAGTCCAAGGGAAGCGATCCAAGCTGTAGTGATAGTCCAAGAGTGCAAGGGTGGCACATGACACTCTTAAGAGTTCAAGGGTGGTAGTCCAAGGGCTTGTGGTACTCAAAGGGTGGTAGTCCAACAGTAAAAAGTAGTTCAAGGGTTGTAGTCCACGAGCCCGCGCTAGTGTAAGAATTGTGTCGTAGTTCGAGAGCTTGTGACAATGCATGAGTCTGTAAAAGTCCAAGAGTTCAAGGGTGGTGATCCAAGAGGTAGTGATGGTCCAAGAGTCCAAGGGTGGCATGTGGCATAGTCAACTCTCTAACGGATGACTATGGCTTATGCTAAAAAACTCAAGACAAAATTATCAATGCTCAAAGAATATCAAGAATTTGCAATTTGGAAGTAGCTAACATGGTCCTTTTGGGTAACAAACAAACACAAAAGGCACTAAGCCGCAAGCTAGAGAATACACCTAAGACCAAAAAGCATGATATTAAATGAAAAATTAGCCATAACTTCATAAATGCTTCTTTTGATACTAAATGATGCAACAAAACATGATATAAGAACTAAAGCATGTCTTGCCATTTGATTTAATATGCTACATGAACCAATTTGGATTTTTCAATCAAGAGATATAGGTTATATATGCTTGGCTATCTTTGGCGATCAACATAGATTTTTCAAATTAAAAAAAAAGAATGGCACATTGGCCCATTTTTAAACCCAAATGAGTGCCTAATCTTCTGAAATTCACCTTTATAAAATAGACTGACATACGTGTACACACACGCATGCACACACACACTTACTACTCTATCTCCTCCTCACAGTGTACACACACGCATGCACACACACACTTACTACTCTATCTCCTCCTCACAATGACCTTTTCACACTGACCTCACTTTTACCTTCTCTATTGGATAACCCCTTCCATCCTCTTTCTCTCTTGTATAACCCCTTCCATCCTCTTTCTCTCTCATTAATGGTATAACACTTCTCATAATATCTAAATCACTGACCATATTAATCTCCGCCTTTGTTTTTCCTTTCTCCTTTCTAACCATTTTTTCCTCAGATGGACCTCCCTTTTCACAATGACCTTCTTATACTTCCATGCTTAGCCTCCTCTTATGGGTAAACCCTTTCCACCCCCTTATTCTCTCTTTTTCTTTTCTTTTCTTTTTGCAAAGAATGAGAGTTTAGTAAGTCATAAAATCCTATGATTAGAAAAAGTATATATCTACCCCTATACAACAAAATCGGGAGGTAACATCCAAAGAAGTGACTAGCATGGAAGCCCATACAAAAACAAGTGATCAACTACTCTTTTTCCTCTTTGGGAGCAACCATAGCTGGATGGAAGACAACCCCGATGACCATTGTATTTTGGTGCTGGCTACGTGCTCCTTGGGCAGAGGGGGTGGTAGCAAGGACACAGGCCGGAACAGACTGATTAGCCATGGGTGGAATTCATTGTGCTATCGGGGCGGTAGTAGCACAGCAAGTCGTAGTAGTCGGCCCCTTCTATTCCTCAATTGCAATCAATTTGTCTTGAAGTGAAGACTGTTTTTAGTTGGAGTCGCAATAACTCAGTCTAGTGGCGAAATGATCCCCACCCTTTTCTAGTTGCATAATACATTTGTGGGGTCATAACCTTCTTTCCAATGACTTGAGCAACCACATAAGTGCCCTGATGGGCCCTCTTAATTACTGAGAGCATAGCTTCTTCTTTTGGATTTGGGGAGCCCGAGGTGCCAAATTGCTCATTTGTGGCACAGCATGTTGGAGGAGAGTCTTGTCTTTTCCTACATTGGAGGGATTGAGTAGCATCTCTTTAACGTTGGCCAACAAATTCCAAGTCTAGGCAGCCAATTCGACCTGATTTTTAGCCAAGGTAACATCTTTTTTGAGATAGTCATGAACTTGATGAAGCAGTTGGTCAACATGCTCCAAATTATCAGCACAAGCCTATATAACACCACCATGTCATAATAAAATGTTATGGATCAACATACTCACCTCTAAAAAGATTAGAACATCTTTGACTCCAAATATTCCACTAGGGGCTTCTTATTACTATCCAATCCCCCTGAACTCTGGTGAGGATAACTCCCAACAAAATGTAAGCATAATTAAAAGGAATGAGTACAACATGAGTCATGAATCAAACTCCAGACTCCAACCAACTATGGACAATTCATAAAGAGGTGGGGAGTGTCTTCCTACATCCTGTGACATCTACTTCATCTCCCATCCCCTTGCCCAATCATTATGGTTGTTCTCACTATCCATACAGCCTCGTGTAGGATGAGCCATAGCAAGCAGGCTTGTTTTTTTGGAATGGTTCTAATCCACATCGTTTCAAACCCGCTGATCAAACTCTCACTAAGTCCCTTCTATGCCAATTCCTCTTAAGGTGAGCCACTATCTCTTCCTAAAACTCTTCACATATAGCAAGCAAAAAGATATTTCTTCTGCTTGCCCATCCAAATTCATCAAGTCAAGACTATAGTTTGCTAGTTAATGTGCAGAAGCAGGCAATGAGGCAACCCATCTAGGCCAATGTATCTCGGTCCCACAGATGTCTAGTTTCCTAATGAGCAACAAGTCACACCTATTTAATTTGAACATTCTTTGGAGTTCTCTGCCTTCAATCCATGTGCCCCCAGGTCTATCCCATATGCCCTACGAGCATCTAATTACTTTCGTACTAAGCCTTAGTGCACCTTTGATTGATGCATTCATCAAGGGGAACTCACCCCGAACAATTAAAAATCAAATGGAGTCCTGCCTACAAAAGGTACCCGTTTTCTTATAAAAACCTTTTCCATAGTGAGTGAGGTCTCAATGACTCCTAAGCCTTCCACAGTTTAGATTCCTTAGCCACACAAGGTTCTCTACCAAAAATGGGTGACCCTTTAGGGAGATGTTTCCAATGCTTGCATTAGATTGGTTTAACTCTATACCTAGGCATTGTACAGAATTTCCATTAGACCTTAATTCTCTCTTTTTCTCTTCTCCATGTGGACCTTTTCACTCTTTCAATCATAGCATTAAAAAGAACATTTTTTAATGTTAAATGGTTCATTTTCCACCTCCTCTCCTTGCTACATTACATTGTATCCACCATCGCTCCTTTTCCAACCGACGTTTGATGTTCCGTCAACCTACTCCCCTTTTTAAACCTTCTTCCTTTCTAGCTTCTCATCACATTTTCTCTCTACTTTCATGCAAGTTTCTTACTCTATCCAAACTTTCTCTCCTACAAGGCTCCTGCATAGCTACCCATGTAAAACAACTACAAGCTTGATCATGGACTCATAGGTTCCTTGGTTTCCCTTCTTTGTCTTATGTTTTTGCAACTCCAGGTTCCTTGTCCATTCACATCTCCCACAATCCATGCCACACGTTGCCTTCTACCTTGTCAAGCTGAGCCATCCACTTCACCAGAGTACTTATTGCCTTGCTATAAAGCAACAAACTATTTACCTTGCTAGTCTACCTTGCCAAATTGTGTCACCTAGCCATCCACTACTCTAGCTTAATGTCATCCAATTGTTTGACATATTTCTCACATGCCTATGCGCATATTTTCAGCTGGTTGCTAGACTCAAGTGCCTCAACAATTTGATGTTCTCCTCCCTTCCTGCAATATAGACTCTCATTTCCTCCTTTTACTTCTTTATAGATTCCACCTTCTACCAATTGATTCCACCACCTTCTACCTTCTCTCAGGTCCTCCTTTTACTTCTTTATAGGTTCCACCTTCTACCAATCGATTCCACCACCTTTTACACTTTCTTATGGGCCTATTCTCCCCTTATTTTCCTCCAAAATCCTTCATGGCTAAGCTCCTTTTTGACATTCCTTTTCCTACACTCTCCTTATGCTCCTTCTACAATTCCTTATGCCTATGCTCCCCAACAACTACACCCCACCTCCTTTCACTTCTCAACTACTAGCATCCTTATGTTTTGTGCTCATTAACTTTCTATCCCAACATTATACTTAATGCCTTCAATGATCTATCATATACTTCCTTTAATATGTGTTCCTACTCTTCAAGTTTACACCACTTATATCTTATAATTACACATGTCCCTTCTATTTATGCATAGTGTACATATTTATGTAGAATGTCTACAATTATTTTCTATGAAATAACATGTGGCTATGATCCTCCCATAAATCTATACTTCTTTTGTAAGATAACACACCCTAGTAGAGGAAGGGTGCTGTAACCATATCAGTATAGACTCCCCCATCTATGAGAAAGTATGGGGATCTAGCTAAACTACATAAAGTTGAACTAAAGGAGGCTCCAATTGAAAAAGATTAGCATAAAAAAGATTCAAATGCACTAGTACGTCACCATTAGATAAATCGTGAAACGGGTTCATAACCACCAATGGAGCAATCATAGATGGTGCCTATAATTGTATATCATTAATGTTGGGTGCAAGAAGCAATGGAAACGGAGTGGAATGCAAGGGACAAAAAGCTGAAGCAAACATGAGTACTTCCAAATGGATAATGAGAAAGTACAAAGGGGTGGCCTATATGGCCCCAAAGTCAACCATATGGTTGACCATTGAAGTCAACCTAATGGTTAACTGAGTCCTAAGACTAGCATGTAAGGCCGCTAAGGCATAACAATTAATAGCCATAGCCTCAAAGGGTTTGGACATGGCAAGCATCACTAGTTCCACCAACTGGGTATCCCTTTCTTGTCAGCCCTTCTCCATTCTTTTCTTTAAGGCTTTGGAAGGAATATAGATGTAGAGATAAGAGAAGGGCCCAGTACCTTGGAGTAAGACTCCTACGACATGTTTGGTGAAGGCTTGGGGTAGTGCTTGCTTGGCAAAATGTTTTAATTGCTTGAGTTTCTAGCAAGCATTAGGAAACAAAGCAAATTGGACTTGTAGTCGATATAGCGGGGGAGACATCAAGGACTATTTTGAGGTAAGTAGGTATAAAAGACACAAACCCATACATCTCTACAAGGTAGGTATGTTTGGGCACATACAATAACCTACCAACTTGAAAATATGCTAACGACTAAAGATATAGAAAGAAATAAAGATTCAAACCCTTCAAAGTGACCCACATAGCAAAAAAAGACATAGACCCCGTAGCCATATCAAAATAAGAATACCATGGCATGACATGTGTCAATAGGCCACGGCTCCATATACGCACCTTGGAGGCTAGCTTGTACATGATGTTTGGTGAATCACAATGTGTAATAAAATCCCTTGCCAAGAAAATTGAGAAAAGAGATAAGTTTTTGGGGTTGTGCTTATGCAAGATAACGATCCGATTGCATTTGAGTCACGTAAGTTGAAACCAGCAGAGCTAAACTATTCCACATATGATAAAGAGTTAGCCGTTGTAGTCCATGCTCTTAAAATTTTGAATTACTTATTAAGACTGATCACCAAAGCCTTAGACATCTCCTTACTCAACCGGTGATCTTTGATAGACACATAAAATGGGCAATCTTTATTAACCGTTTTAAACCAATGATCCAATACCAACCAGGCAAAGACAATGTAGTTGCTAATAAACTGAGCCGACTACCTAGCTTATATAATGTCTCAGTCATCAAGGGAGACTCTTTTGAGCCTATGAAGGATGCCTATGCCAATGATCGAAACTTTTCAAAAATTTGGCATAAAATTAAGCAAGCCCTGTGGCCTCATATTCCATTCATGATGACTACCTTTTCTACGAAAAGTGCTTGTGCATCATTGCATCGTTTCTTTGTTCCACCCTACATGGGGCATAGAGGTATCGCTGCAACGTATTAAACTGTAGTTCAAGATTTTTTCTGGCCCAAGCTTAAAGTCGATGTTGCATTCTTTGTTGCAAAATGCCTTATTTGCCAGAAAGCTAGAGCCAAGGGCAAATATCAAGGTTTGCTTATGCCTTTACCGATTCGTGACGATCCATGGGAACAAATCTCTATGGATTTCATTACTGGATTTCCTCCAACTAGCTCAGGTTTCGATATGATATGGGCTATCATAGATAGATTTAGCAAATAGGCTTATTTTATTCCGTGCAAAAAGACTTTGACAGCAGTTCAAGCTGCTCATTTGTTCATCAAGCATATCTTTGTTCACCACAGCCTTCCGAAAGTAATAGTGTCAGACTGAGATAGTAAATTCTATAGTAACTTCTAGACAACTTTTTGATAATCTTGGTATGGAGTTAGACTTCTCCATTACTTTTCATCCGGAGTCCAATGGTCAAATTGAAGTCACCCAAAATACTATTTGTGACATAATGCATTCTTATGTGTCAGGTCAACCAAGAAAATGGGACAAATATTTACATATTTTACAGTTTGCCTACAATAATACTCAGCACTCCACTATAGCTAAATCACCATTTCAAGTTGTCTATGGCAAGATTATTCCTACCTCGTTGACCCATCTTGAGCATCAAGTAGAGTTGCTGACCGATTCATCGAGGACTTCTCTACAATTTTGACTACTATTTTTAAGAACATAGAGCACTCTCAAGCTGTGTATACTAAATGAGAAAACAAGGGGAGAAAAAGAGTTCTATTTGAAAAAGGTGACCTAGTGATGTTATGAATTGAAAAGTGTCGACTTAAGAGTATTGAGACACATCCTATTGTAAATTTTGCCCCTAAATCCTATGGTCCCTTTAAAATTTTAGAGCATATCAATGACAATGCCTATAGGTTAGAATTACTGCCACATTAGAAAATTCATTATTCCTTTCATGTGCATCTCATGAAACCTTTTCGTGGAAACCCACCAATTTGACGTATTGTAGAGGAGGCACCCTTGCTTCAAGGAGAGACTCAGCTATTAGAGATATTGTATCATCGATACACAAATCACTAAGACAAGACGTGGAAATTCATATCCCATTTATCTTGGTACATTCAAGAACCACCCTGTAGAGGATGCCAAGTGGATGCCTGCAATATATTTTTGCCAGTACCTTGATTTGTTGACTACCTTTTATCATGAAATTGAGGACAGTTGCGACATCAAGCAAGAGGGATGTTATGAGAATTGGGATTATCCCATTATTTTTTAATATTTCAGTATTTAGTTGTAAGATCTACCATTTTGTTGCACAGCCGATGCAGTGTGTGCTTGCTATATTCATATGAGTGTGTAGTAGTGTGTGCACCAATTATCCAATGAGTGTGTAGCAATGTGTGTACCACTTACATGATGACAGTATGTGTAGTAGTGTGTGCACCATCCATATGATTTTATGCATGTGCGGTAGTGTGTGCACCATGCGATGGTATGTGTCGCATGTGTGCACCATCCATCTATGATTTGTTGATTTTGCATCGCTTAAATGCTAAAAGATTGAATAATATTGGTGATTGATTCCAAGGTTTCTTATGCTTGAAATATTTGCATTATTGATGGATGTTGTGAATTCAAGGGAAGAGTAACTAATTGGGTGATGGCTATTGGTGACAAGCATTTTTTGTGCGCGTAAGGTGCAACCAATGATGTGGGGAATAAACAAGGCTTTTTTTCGAAAGCCTAGTTTTTGAAATTACAAATACTCATGAACATATTTTAATTTTTGGAACATTAGACACTTAGCCTAAGCATATCATCTAAAGTGGGGAAAGCAAACTCTATTTCTAGAAAAGGAAGCTATTTTGGAAAGGTGTGTGTAGCTTCAGTTCGGTGCATGGAGGAGATGTACATGAGCTTGTATCAGTTGTTCCTCAAAATTATTGATTCAATTAAATACATAGGAAGTGGAAGATGAGCACCACTCTTATGGGGGGAGATTGCACCGAGATTGCACCTAGCGCACTTGTTATCTTTTCCGTTTGTGAGTTTTGAAAGATCTGTATATTTGTGTGTATAGTTTTCGCTGTGTTTTCGATGATTTGTAGGTTTCGTGAGCATTTCCCATTGTATTTGGAGACCTCATCAGATACGAGTGACTCATGCATGGTTCTTAAATGTTTCCTCCAACTGTAAGAAAGAAGAAAAGGATGCTACTAGTATGGCTAGAGATGTAAATTGAAAAGGGGAAGGGGCATCCCTATTATTATTTAAAGTTTCAAACAAAGGTTGTGTCGAAAAGGACGTATTACACCATCTTCGTTCCTTTGCTCACAAATTGCAGCTTGCAAAGAACCATCTTTAATGCAACCGAAATCTGTATAGGCAAAAACAACAGCGAGGACATCTCTTGCTTGTCCTTTCATGGCAAAAACATTAAAGAAACAAGTTTGACTATATCATTGAGTGCAATGATAGGTTTGATTGCATCATGAAACAAAATTCATGCCTAGGTATTCCAAGAAGCATATTTGATGGCGCTTAAGATCCCAGGGGTCCAGCAAGCTAGCATGCACGCGCGCACACACACACACATTTTTTTGGGGGTGAAATGACTGATTCAATTACTTAATGCATTTTGCAAATCCTACCACCACATGTGGTAGCTAGAAGTAGTGGGAAAACATTTCTAAAAGATGCAGGGAAATGTCACCTATATGATAAGCATCATATTGGGACATATGCAAGGAATGCTTGAAGGATGCATAGGTATCTAAAGGAGCATGAGAGGACATGTGATGGTTTCTATCATGCCAGATGGTCCAATATGTCATACATCTAACCCATAAAAACAATGGGCTATAGTCGACAAGGGATGAGTGATATCACCCAAATATCCAGAAGGCTTAGAGAAGGCATGCGAAGGTTAGTGAATATGAAGGCCAACTAATATGGCCCCAAAGAGATCCTTGGTGGCTCGACAAGTCCTCAAGAGATGTAAAATAGTTTCTGTAGCACAAGAGCAGTAGCACAAACAATGCATATGCGCAATGCGGCATTGGTCTAGTGTTGTCCCCATTAGCAAAACCCCCAGCAGACACAACCACATAAAGACCTTTTGCTTTAGAAGAAGCCCATTCTTCCATATGATGTGCAAGCATCTTTTCCACCATTTTAAAGGTTTTTTCATCCGCCAAATCTCATTGGCATGATTCTGTATTCACGGCACAGGGATTAGAAGCCGATAAGCTCATGAAATAGTCAAGTTCATCATCGAGACATTTTGACAACCAGTCTCTAGTCTTTCAATTACACATACACAAAATTTGATTAGTAAATGTATCTCACACACACAGACACTTGTTTCTTTACACACGAACACACACACACCCCCTTGGAGATCATGATGTCCTTCAGCTAATGGTTGGGTGATGATGTGTATGCTTGAACATTGGATGCATTTATATTCAATGGGAGAATTTTGCTTTTGGCGATGATCGGATATCCATGATATTAGACTTGGGAAAAAGATAAATGTAGAGAGCCATGGTTACAAGGATACTTATTAGAATCCCATAGTTATGTGATGGGAGCCTTTGTATGAAAGTGAGGTCTGATTGATAAACTAGAGTAGTATTCATTACACCATATCTTTCATAGATATGGGCAGTTCAAAGGTACTTGCAGGCAAGAATTGCATGGGAGGAGGTACACCCATGAAGACCATACCTAATCTACATGGTACTAACCCCACCAAACATTAACAGTGAAATGCGACTGATAGGGAATCCAAGACTAGGAGTCTCTAGGTGGAAGGGTGATTCTTATGAGCTTACTCCCACTGCTGAGGATGGTATGCAGCCCGTGCCTTGCTAAAGCACCTGCCTTCACACAGAGCTACTTGCCTCATCCATCTAAGTTGAGGACACGTGATGTGCCCAAGAATAGCAGTGAGCATATCTCACAACTTGAACGAGTTCTACGTGTTCACTTCTATCTTCTCCAGCCATAAATCTTCGGCCTTTGCGTGGCTTGTTAAAGCTAGGATCAACACCACAGGTCTGATCATGAATACCCAGTTACACAGCAACGACTACTTACCTATAGACTTTGCCACGAAGGCCTGCTACTATAGAGATTCAAGACAACTGACTGAGATACACCCATGCATGGCCACATTCTGAGCTCATTTGGTTGGAGTTTCTCACTCCTGATTCCCTATCACATGTAAAATCCATCCATTTGGCTAGGCATTGGAAGAGATCCCAGAGCGTAGTTAATAATGTAGAAGTTCATTGACAATTTTATATCTTCACAACAAACTTTTTTAGCTATGCTTGAAAGCAATATGAGTAATGGTTAGATTTGTTATGACTATGCTCATCTAGACTCCTTTCTATTACGAGTAATCAAAGCCATATTTTGCTCTTATTTTGCATGATTGGATGCTAACAGTTGTAAATACAACTAGAGATCCTTTTTAGCAGGGAAGGATTTTTTAAATGTCTAGAGCTATCCTTAAATGCTTCAAGGGACACTCCATGAGTATGATATGGAGGGAGCTCCTTAATCTATTAGAGATGAGCTCATTATAACTTTGAGATGAGCTCATTATAACTTTCACCGATTTCAAGAGTTCCCACTTGTATTTTTAACTGGAATTAATACTAGCCTAATAAGGATTTGTAGAAGGGCAGGAAAGCATAGATCATGTGCATAGATTTCTTGCACTTCACAATGTTATTATGTTAAGAGGGAGATTCCACTCTAAAAAGCTCTCTTACTACAATTTGTTACATGGGAATTGTACACTTGCACTAAGGCATCCTTCTACTTGGGATTCCTATACTTTCGACTACCATGGGCTTGTTGTAATTAGGAGAATTGGACTTGGAATTGGGATTTTACTGTGACTTGGGATTTTATGTGATTCCATTGAACGTTTTTTACCTTATGAGAATTCCATTGGGATTTTATCAATAGAAGTCAAGAATATAGCATGATTTTAAGTGTGAAATGATGAAAAAGCCATATAGTATTGATATTGATAATTGAAAAATGCCAATAGGAGATCAAGGAAAGGTATAAGTAGATTGAGGTTATATTTGGATTTTTTGAACTTGGGAATTCCCTTGGACTTGGTTGGAACACCCATATTTATGGTTTACTTGAGATCCCCACTTATTACTTAGATTTCACTAACATTTTATCTCCATTTTATATGCATTTCATCGTATCTTTAATTGCCCACCTCTGATTACTATTGAATAGTAAAATGCCAGCATTTGATTATGCTAAGATTGAGTGACACGAATAACAACTATGTGCCAGCATTGAGGCCTGGCTTCCACAGCTTAAATGAATTGTTCTAACTTTCATTTAGTTGTGATGGTGCCAGGTGAGTCGGCATACCTCTCCATCAGATTTGCATTGTAGAATCTAAGGCATGAAGATACGGTGTGGCAACCTGAAGGCGTACTCTACAGCGGGTTATCTCCAAGTACTAATAATTAGGATTTGACATTCTATGGGAGACTAGCCATCAGTATTGTTGTACTTTTTGCAATGCACTGACATGAATGTGAGTATAAAAGTTGACTCCCACTTTGATACTTTGTCGAAAGGAATGGTATGATATGGATTATTCTCACTTATGTAGTATTAAAGTATTGGTTACTAATGGACTACTCTCACTAGGTGTTTGAAAAGGGCAATAGTGGATGTTTGCAATTGGTTTATTTTGACATTGGAGACTAGTCTAGTAGTGTAGTAGGATAGATTATTTGATAGGACAAACACACACTAGTATGTCCATTTTAAGATGAGAAAAATCTTACGACTAATGGCTATACTTAGGTCGACTTGTTTTGACTGATTTATGTTTCAGGCCTTATTGTGGCACGAGGACCATGGGACCAGTCCCTTCCCTTGGCTGCTAGGCCTTGATGCTTGGACCAACATCAAGTTATTGGATGCATCCATTGCCCTGGATATGGCAAGGAAATCATAATGTCGGGAAAATTTCGACAAGAGCGCGTCTGCCAAAAATTGAAGCTGAGATATTTGAAGTTGCAATAGGGATTCACCTTGGACGTTGCCTTCAGGGGTCTTTTTGGGACTTGATTCTTTAATCTCTGGAGAGGCTTCACGTGAGCGGTGCGACATGTCGGAGATCCCTGTGAGAAAAGCGGCTAATCAAAAGGTAGTCCTTGATATTCACAAGAAGTCTCCATATAGTAGAGATAATCTAGCTAAAAGCTCAAAGTATTAATTCTCATAAGAAGATTGTTATTTCGATACTCAAGATTGATACCCTCGACCAACTGGTCGAGCGTCTTGCACTTGATACACTATACAAAAGTCCCCGACCTATTGGTCTAAGGACTCTTCCATGACTATGGAAATTTGGCCACCCTCCACTGACTGGTTAGAGAGGATTATACTTTTACTTACTTTCCACTTACTGGCTAGAGAAGATTGAGACACTAGTACATTTATGAATTAATCTAGGGCAGTAGTTTGACCCAATCCATTGTGATGGGCGGATTGTTGCCCTCACTTGGATTGTGTGTCGGACTTGCCGGAATGCGGTCAATGGGAAACACACACACACACCCCCTTGGAGATCATGATGTACTTCAGCTAATGGTTGGTGATGATGTGTATGCTTGAACACTAGATGCATTTATATTCAATGGGTGGTGTGGGTCCGTGACATGCATGCAAAGGGGGGGGCATGGGGGGTGTAGGGGAGGGGGGGGCGACATGCGCGCAAGGGAGGGGGGAGGGGCATGTTGGGTTGGGGGGTACACGACATGCGCGCAAACGGGGTGGGTTAGTGGGGGGTACGTGACATGTGCATAAGGGGGGGGAGGGGCATGGTGGGTTACGCTACATGCATGCAAAGGGGGTGCACACAACATGCGTGCAAGGGGGGCATGGTGGGGGGTACACGACGTGCGCGCAAGGGGGGGTGTGTGAGGGGGGGACATGCACACAAGCGTTGGGGCGGGGGACAACATGGGCGCAAAGGGGGGGAGGGGTGCGCGACATGCATGCAAGGGGGGGAGGGGGCGCGACATGCATGCAAGGGGGGGTGGGTGATGGGGAGAGAGGGGGGTACGTGACATGCACGCAAGATGGGGGGTGCACAACATGTGTGCAAGGGGGGTGGACATGAGGGGAGGTACGTGACATGTGTCCAAAAGGGAGGGTACGAGACGAGCACAGGGGTTGGGGGGGCCATGGCATTGCTTTTTGATCCTTTGATGTCGGCTACCGTCATGAGACAGGTTAGTTTTACCCTACTGATGAGTGGTGCCGCAATAGTAATCCAACTTAGTACAAGAGGAACTGTTGATTCACATAATTGGTCATTGCACTTGGTTGAAAAGCCAGTGGTGCGAAGCTACCATGTGTAGGATTATAACTGAACGCCTCTAAGTCAGAATCTGTGCTAGACGCGGCGCTTTCTAAACAAGTTTGACTATATCATTGAGTGCAATGATAGGTTCGATTGCATCATGAAACAAAATTCATGCCTAAGTATTCCAAGAAGCAGATTTGATGATGCTCAGGATCCCAGGAGTCCAACAAGCTAGCATGCACATGCGCGTGCGTGCACACATTTTTTTGGGGGTGAAATGACTGATTCAATTAATTAATTCCTTTTGCAAATTCTACCACCAGGTGTGGTAGCTAGAAGTAGTGGGAGAACATTTCTAAAAGATGCAGGGAAATGTCACTTATATGATAAGCATCATATTGGGACATATGCAAGGAATGCTTGAAGGATGCATAGGTATCTAAAGGAGCATGAGAGGACATGTGATGGTTTCTATCATGCCAGATGGTCCAATATGTCATACATCGAACCCATAAAAACAATGGGCTATAGTCGACAAGGGATGAGTGATATCGTCCAAATATCTAGAAGGCTTAGAGAAGGCATGCGAAGGGAAGTGAATCCAAAGGCTAGCTGCTGATATGGCCCCAAAGAGATCCTTGGTGGTTCGACAAGTCCTCAAGAGATGTAAAATAGTTTCTCTAGGACAAGAGCATCACAAACAATGCATAGGTGTGGCGTCGGGCTAGTGTTGTCCCCATTAGTAAAAACCCCAGTAGACACAACCACATAAAGACCTTTTGCTTTAGAAGAAGCCCATTCTTCCATATGATGTGCAAGCATCTTTTCCACCATTTTAAAGGTTTTTTCATCCGCCAAATCTCATTGGCATGATTTTATATCCATGGCACAGGGATCAGAAGCCGATAAGCTCATGCAACAGTTACGTTCATCATCGAAACATTTTGACAACCAGTCTCTAGTGTTTCAAGTACACACACACATGGATGTAGGGAGTTATCTCATTGATGGATTGTTGACACATGATGGATACAAGTTTTTGGGTCCCGACTTGTTTTGTTTGACATTCCCGCTCTAAAAACTTTATAGTGATATTTTGATGAGCATGTATGACTTCTCGTGGATGTTAACTTATAATATCTCCCCCTTTTTTTTTGCGATAAAGACATGGAAAAACCCTTGGATGTGTTGGCACAAATTTGTGTTGGATAATTAAACCTCGTTACACTCTTAGTTTTCATAATTTTCCTTGCGAAATTCTTATTTACCCTTGTAGTTGTAGCAATTTATATTCTTTAGTTATATATAATTTTTTGATATATAAATTACATAGCGCCATATCGCACTCTTAGTTTTCATAATTATGCTTATTTATAGCTTATTTACCATTTATATCTGTGGCAATTTATCTTCCTTAATTTAATTGATGGTGACTTATATAATTAATTAACCATCCCCTTTTTAATGGCATTTTATCCTCTTGGGGAGTTTGCATCAAATGGCTCCCCTATTGGTGGTGGCTTTTCTAATTTAATTGTGGTCTTTTTACTTACCTTATTAAAACCCCCCTTTTATATATTAATTATTTTTATACACACACACACACACACACACACACACATACACACATGCATACACACGAATTACCGCTCGCTTATATAAAATCCTTTAATACTGATAACACCCCCCAACCCCACCACACTCTTCCCCTTTAGTTACACATACATTTATGGTTTACTGACACATACAATTATAAGAGTTAAACATATAAGTAATAGCTTTACTTGAGTTATTTACTTATACATTGATTAGTAATACCTACACCTCAAAATCTTTATTCATAAGTAAATATGTGTACTTCATAATATTTACTTATATGTAAGACCTATGAGATATTTACTATGTATATATAAACATAGACTGAACCCCACCTATGCTACACTAGCTGCCCATGACCATGCACGTTGGGTGGCTATCTTCTTAAAACGCCCAACCCAGACCTTGTTAGTCATAAAGCTTCCATACACAACTGAGTCACCATTACCTTTATACCTCTTGTACTGCACTATTGTTCCCCTACTTGCATTGCTCCATACAGCCCTTAGCTCTCTGGCTAGCTTGCCGCATGGCAACTTTCTAGGTCATTTTTGTGTGCCTAAGCTCCTCTCTTCTCGTCTCCTTCGTTGCCTCACTACAATGACTTCCACCCCTATTTACGTCGCTACTCCCTTCCCTTCTCTCACAACTTTCATCTTTTGTTGCATTCACTATTGTGACACTAGTTGGTAGGCAATTCACAATTACACCGAATTTGCTTTGTTTACCCTTTGGTAGCCAGCCCGTTATGGTGGTACCCTGCTTATGCAACATCAAGTTACGTGAGTTCCTTATTGTGTGGCGTTATGCCTCTGTTATTCCACTTCTTTATCTCGATGGCCTCTACGCTCACCTCAATTGCCCTTGTCCATTACCGATTACTTGCTTCCTTGTCTTTGTGGCGCCTTTCTCAGCTATTCCTTACTTATAAAGTTCCACCTTCTTGTAGCTATGCCTTCATATTTCACCTGAGTCTCTCCTATGCTTTGTGATCTAGTGCTTTTTCCCTTTGTGCCCTTCTCTTCTAGTCACTCTTGTAGTAGCAAGTTATTGGAACACCTTGTCCGAAGAATATGGCAGTTTGCTGAGAGCCATGGCACCTCCTAGCTTGTTTCCCATGCTTTTCAAAAGTTATGTGCTCAACAACTCCACCTTCCTCACATTGTCAACTAGTTACCTTCTAGCTGGATCTTCTTGTTACCTTCTAACCTTGCTTCTTTGCCTTGCTAGTATTTTTGTGTCTTGACAATCATCATGTTCCTGGTGCTTCATCTCTGCTCTCAAAAACATTCCTCCATGGCGCCCTCACCGTCACTTTCTCCTATTACCTCAACAGCTTAGCCCTTGTCGGTGGCCCTCCATCCAATTCTTTCTACTCATCACTCCTTCCTCTCCAATGCTTGCCCTAACATATACTGGCGTTTCACACTCCATTACTTGTATCTAGTGGCCAACCCATTTTGGCAGCTCTTTGATTTCTCCCTGCATGATGGCGTTGTCATATATATATATTTTAAAATCACGCTGGTTAATGTTATTAATTCTTTTAATGTTCCTTATTTTTGAAACTGTTCTCCCATTTATGCTCTCATTCTAGCTTGCTTTTACTAACATGCATTTACATATATATCCTTAGTCTTCCATGTATGGTCATTTAAAATTTCATCTAGTCTTGCTTCTTTAATTTGAAATCTATACTAATTTGCAAATCTTTTTTTAATGCACTTAGGTAATTGCAAATTTTTTTACCCCTCCTTTACCCCCTTCTTAACTTTTGAGGCAGTCGATAGAGCGAGCGAGGAAAAGCGAGCGGGCCCAAAAAAGCGAGCGAGCTTTTCCACAATTTCCTTATTGAGGTACTCAACATAGCTTTGTGGAAACCACTATTTGGGAAGATTCTCGAAAATAAAACGTATGTTACTATGTGTAACTATACCAATATTGCGAATTATAGTCTACCTTAACTTCCAATTGGAGCCATACTCACATTATGCAACAATAGTATGTGGGTTTGAAAGAAACCGAATTTCCACTCCAAAGCAGATTCCATTACTGATACAACAATTCTTTTTGAAATGGGTCTTATTATCAAAGTCCTTCAATAATCAAAACAAATGTGTTACTTGATATGTTGAACTTAGTAACGTAAACATCACTTCACCCATATGCGGGGAAAAAAAACTGTCTGTAGACTTCATAGCATGGGATTGCATCAGCACTTATGACATTCAAAATGGTTCTTCTTATTAAAAGTGTTATCAACCATGAAAGAAAATGTTTAAAAATAGTTCACCCGTATGTTGAAAAACCCGTGTCATTTATGGCATTCAAAATTGTTCTTGCAACCATCTTGTAGTTCCTAGAGATTTTGCCCATACTTCCAACACCTTCCCTTCAACCACTAAGAGGTATCTAATAGTTTTATAGAACACTTGAGATATCATCACCTCCTAATACAAAACCATTATTACTATTTGTAGAACACTTGAGATATCATCACCTCTTAATACAAGACCATTCTTACTATTTGTAAAACACTTGAGATATCATCACTCCTTCCCTTCAGCCACTAAGAGGTACCTTATACTTTTGTAGAACACTTGAACCATTCTTACTATTTGTAGAACACTTGAGATATCATCACCTTTTAATACAAAACCATTCTTACGGTTTGTATAACACTTGAGATATCATCACCTCTTAGATCACTTTAGATATCATCGCCTCTTAATACAAGACCATTCTTACTATTTGAGAGATTAATGGATTAAAGGTTTGAAGCTCATAGGAGACGAAGGAAGAGAAAGTCACTTTCAACATAAGGATAATAAAACTAATTGGAATATTTTGACTTATGTATTATACCTTTTTGAAGACTATGAATTTAAGTCAGTTTCAACATCAGGATGATAAAAATAATTAGAATATTTTGACTTATGTATTATATATTTTTTAAGACTATGAATTTTAATGAGGAGAGGCATGCACACTACTTAGTAAATACACTAGTACTACTACTAGCCTACAACTATTAAGCCTAGTAGCACCAGTGTGATTTTGAGCCTTGTATTAGCCTTTTGATAATTTTCTTTCATCGTTAGTGCAATAGAAATTATTCCTTCTATCAGAAGAATCTTGCCAAATTTATTCAAAGTGATGATTTTGTAGTCTACAGCCACTATCCTTTGACTCTCAAGAATATATTAAATGTGAGCACCCATTTATCTTGTTTGATCAACCCTAGACTATGCTGCGATAGGACATTACTAGAACAAAAAAAATATGAATTGATATGGTGATGTTCGGTGTGAAATAACCAAATTAAGGATTTAATAATGAAGAAAACAATCAGAATCAATAGGCTATTCAATGGCTCAAATCTGCACAGAAATTATAATGTGCCTCCCAACTCTTATGCATTCCAGCTCCTCATGTTTGACAAGAATGCTAACAATAATGAAATCACATTATCTTTAGTTTCAAAGTAAGCAAAGCACCAAAAATAAATGCAAACGTATTGGATGAGGAATAAATAGGTATAGATATAGATAGACCTATATATATGTATTCATAGATATAATGATGATTAAAGTTGGACGGTCGTAATAATATTATGTGTACTATCATTGGGATTAGGACTACTATTGGTAATATTGTATGTAGTAGTAGGAGAACTACCATTAAGGAACACTAAAATAAAATTACTAATGGTGGTGATAAAACTACCACTAGTAGTTTGGTAATTACCCCTAACATCTACAACAAATATTTGATGGGTGGCTAGTATTAGGTCAAAAGGCCCCAATTGTGCTATAATAATGGACCAAAAAAGGGAGTGCTATAGCATCACCTAAGGGTCACTTTTTATCCATGAAAGAAACAAGTCGGTGCAACCTAGGTCATACAGATCTAGGTCATGTGGAGTGGTTCGCGTCTCTTTCCTTGACAAAAAAGTTACACTACCTTTGATAGTAACTACAAAGATTGCTGCCATAGTGCCGTAGAGTAGCCCCTAGGTTGCACCATCATCCTTTTTTGCTTTTGAGCCATTAAGTTTGATCCACTAATTTTATGTAGAATTATTCTACTATACGTTCACATGTCCTTAATAGGATCTTGATATAATCCCTTCCATTGTAAGTACTTTTACTTTAAGTTTCACATATCCTTAACAAACCACTAGGCTTCAACACAAATTCATTCTTATGTTTCAAGCCTCAAACTCAAACACCCTTGTAAAAGGGATAATGTAGTAAAGCTACATTCAATCCATCAAATCTTTTGAATAATAGTTCTATTGAAAATTCATGTATCATCAATAGGATTTCATCCATTATATGTTCATTTGTCTTTAATAGTATGTCTAAAACTTCATGTATCTTCAATATTATTTCTCTCATGTGTTCCAATATCTTCAAAAGGATACCTTTATTTATGTCTAAACTTGAGCATTGATTTGTATTTATCAAACACAATTTCTTTCCACCTATTCTTTAGAATGAATTGTGCATCTACCCCTACATTTTTATCTTTTCCACTTGAGAAAGATGAATTTTGTTTTTGGAGCATGTGCTTAAAGTTGATTTCTAAACTCTTTGCTAAGGTTTGAGTCTTAAAAATATGTATTGAAGGGCTACTAGAGTTGTGTTCACAATCTATTTCTATGAGCATTTGTAAGCCACCACTTGGTACTAGTCCTCCTTGGTAGACTCCGGCAAGGCTTCATGCCAACTCAAGGCTACACCTGGCATGCTATCGGGTTTTATGCTATATATTATGAAATGCAATGACCTTTGGCATGCTTATGAGCCATATAGCAAGCAACTGCATGGATAAAGAAACAATTCAAAATTGTAAATAGTGTTCGATTTATTAAAAGATCTTTTCAC